>NW_011501113.1:0-42799 GCF_000495115.2 Populus euphratica | reverse complement strand
TAACCTCCCTGTGGTTCGACCTCGGTCTTGCCGGGTTATTTATTACTTCGACACTCCTGCACTTGGGAGAAGACATCAATCTTTTCGTCGTGTCAAAGAGCATAATCTTGATCTGGAAAATAAGATGCCTAAATGCATGACAAATGCTTTCCTCTTATAGGCCAAAATTGAGAACTATTGATTTGATGACTAATTGATGAGTGAGTGATCAACTCTTGACTTGGTAACAATTCTTATCTTCTTGTTTGAATAAAATATCATTGATAATGTAAGAATTGGAACCATTTGCACATGAAAGTTTTAGGAAATTATCTCATCTTTTCAAGAAAAAAATGAGGTCATTTGGACTTTTAGAACTCCAGATATGGGCCAAATATTGAACAATATTTGAGCTGTATGACAGATTCAGACTTCTTCGTTGTTGCTACAATTTGGACTTTAAAATGGCATTTTTAAATCTTGGGCTTCACATGAAAGTTGCAGGCCTATACCTTACCTTTCCTTCCATATCAAACAGACCTAAATCCGAGATCTATAGCTCCAGATATGACCCAATTACCAAACAGTGTTCCAATTTGGACTGCACCAGCATCTCTTTTCTAGGTTTGGTCATCTCTTTATCCTTTCAATTTTAGTACTTAAACTCATCAATCAATCCTTTTATTTATGTGATAGGCCTACATTTAAGATGAATATTTACTACAAATTAAAGGTATATTAAATTATTGGATATATTATTATAAAACATGTTTTAGATAAGGAGTTAATGATATTTCAAGGCAAAATGATGATATAAAACCTTGATAAAAGTGCACTTTTAAGTATTAATCATTTTCACCTCTAGAACTCGAGATATGAGCTGAATATTGAATTGTGTCTGCATTGTAGGACAGATTTGGACTTCTCCATTGTTGCTATAATTTGGAATTGAAAACAACCTTTTTAAATCTTGGACATCGCATGAAAGTTTTAAGCTTATGTCTTAGCTTTCTATCCATATAAGATAAACCTAAATCCAAGATCTGCAACTCCAGATATAATCTAATGACCGAACGGTGTTCTAGTTTAGATTGAACTAGCATCTCTTTTCTAAATTTGACCCTCTCTTTGTCCTTTCAATTTCAGTACTTAAACTTATCAATCAATCCTTTAATTTATATAACAGGCCTGCATTTAAGATGAACATTTATCATAAATTACATGTATTTTATGGTATCAGACTTATTATAAAACACTCTTTAGTTAAGAAATTATTGATATTTCAAGTGCAAAATGATGATATAAATCCTTGATAAAAATACACTTTTAAGTATTAATCACTATAAAACCAAAATTATCTACTTTTTTATTATCAGTAATATTATCAAAAAATTTTGTTTTTTATTTTATTTTTTTATTTTTTTTAAATTATATAATATCCCTTTCCCTTAGTTACCTTTAACAAAAAAACATAAATAATATAATAATCCAATGTGCAACTCACAATCATATGTTAAAGTGTTTGTGTGAAAATAAAGGTCTATAAATACTTGTTAAGTAAGTATATCAGCATAATTAATTGATAGCAATGCAAGAGTTTGTAAACCTAAATATTTCATGAGAAGTGTTGAAAGACCTTGTTATGAATATTACAAATAACCATTGGTAAATGTTTACCAAGATGCATCTTAAGAGTCAATAAAATTTTCCCTTACTCTGTCATCTAAGTAACAACAATTTTGTAAAATGGGTTTAATAATAGCAAAAATAGTTAATTAGTTATTTTTTTAGTGTCAACTATTACCCTTTCCCCCAACCAAAATGAAACATTGTCCTTAATATCCTAAGGTAGAAAGATAAAGTATAAAAAACATCATTTAGAACAACGAACATTGACAAACTTGAAACACACTTAAACAAAAAATAAAAAATAACAAAAAAAAATTAAGCTAAAACCAAAAGATATAAGTTATTACAAACTAAGGCTCAAATCCAATCTTATCTTTTTTACGGCTTTTCTTTTTTGACTAGTCTATTTGACTCATAGAGGAATCAATTACAAGGATGAAATATTGCAATTAATCAATCTGTTATTCAGCAATAGCAATAAAGATTATGATTTTTCATGTGGAAGATGTTAGAAAATTTTGTTCCATAGCATGATCAAGAAAAGACAACAATTTATCATAAAAACCATTAACATTGAGCAAACTTATAGGTTTATGGTGAAGGTGAAATTGAGCCCAAGAGAAAATATGAAAGATCTCTTCCAATATGCCCAGACCACCTAGTGAGGCAATAAAGGCATCAGCATGTTTAAACATTGCATTCATTCGATCAAACATTGTGGAGACTTGTAGTTCCTCTCCAATTGTTTTTCCAATAATGTCCCGTTTTGCTAAAGCTTTGGGGACGACCACCAAAACTTGATTGCCTCCTAAAAATGCAGTTATTGACACACCTCCCTATTAACCCAAGGCTACCTCCCTTATACATTAAATGAATCTTTCTGTCAGCTAGTACCTCACCAAGGTGATTTGATGATTTTAAAGCCTTTTTTTCCTTCCCAGGATTGAATTCACCAAAAACACAAATATTTCTTATTTGATAACTTTAGGAACCTATCATTTCTACACACTTCTATATCTGTTGAATGTGTGGGCTAAGTAGAAATGAAGGGAAGGAAGAGAAGATTTTATAGATGAGAAATTGTGTAACAACCTAGCTTTTCAAGCCCAAAACAATGGTAATTTTTTTTTGTCTTTGACACACATTGTTTTGATAATAGGCAGTTCCCTCACATCATCAAGATACAATCCATACATTAATAACAATCAATATTTTATTTAAAAGTAAATCTTACATAAACACATAATATTATGTTTGCATGATTAGAAGTTCATATTAAAAATATACATACATAGACATGAGTTTGCATTCCTATCCTGCTAATAGTCATCATGAATTTAAACAAAAGGATCTAATAAAAGTTATACGTTCAGTACATTGATTCATACAAAATACATCGTGATTTAGAATGCAACTACATGATTCCTTACAAAAATAGGTTCTGTGTATTGGGTTTCCTAGGCACCTCATTAGTGTGACATCCCTACTGTCGTACAAAATATTTAAAAGAATGCAATTACTCAATAATAATAATGATAATTAAATAGTTTGGCAGTTTAATGAAGCATTAACATTATGGCATGTTTGAAGCATGACATTTATAGTTTCTTCATTGACTTGATATAAACAACTTATAGTACATATAGATGCACCAATTCTTACAATCAATCATAATCTTAAACTCAGGTATCCTCTTAAGGCATCATTTGCTGAGGTTAGCTGTTTAGTCACCTCGGTTATCCATTTTTGATGCCATTAACCAAAGTTAATCAATCATTTGTCCTAATCATCCATTCAAATGTCATTAGCCAATGCTAATCAATCATTTGTCCTAGTCATCCATTCGGATGCCATTAGCTAAACCTAATTGACCATTTGTCAACATTTAAGCGTTTGACAATATGATATTTGTTCTAACACAATATGGTAACATTTATGATAAAGTATTTCATTATTCACTGTATGAAAAAGGAAGGTCAAAGTCACCTACCTGCTTGGGTTGTTCATGTCTTGACAATAATCTAATCCTGACCGCACCACCTAAGAGATCAATGGTAACAAATCAGTACATTTGTATCTTTGAATCACATTCGTCACCACGTTTATCTCAAGAGTTCATATGTTCGCATTCAAGTGTTACACATTTTACAACATCATACCATGAAATTATTACTAGCATTTAAGTCATTTCTGCCTAGGAGGCCTATTATAGAAATCAACAATGAAAACTGGTTTGCTACCTACTATGCAATTCGGCAGTTTGCTGCCGGTTAGGCAATTTGACAGGAAAAACTAGTTAGGTGCAGGCTGCCTAATTCGGCAGCAAAAACTAGTTTGCTCCAGGCTGCTAATTCGACAACAAAAATTATTTTGCTACTAGCTCCATAATTTCAGCAGCAAAAAATGGTTCGCTGCAGCCAACATTTATATGGCAGCGAATGCTACTTCGTTGCATACAACTCAAATTCAGCAACAAGTGACAAATTCGCTGCAAACAATACAACTTCGGCAGCAACTCACAATTTTGCTATAAAACACACAATACAGCTAGGAATACTAATTCATTGCGGGCAGCTTAATTTTAACAGCGAATCACAAACTCGCTATAGAACACCCAATTCAGTTTCGGCAATGAATTATAGATTCGTTGCAGACAACTTAACTTCAGCAGCGAATACAAATTCACTGCAAAACACGCAATTCAACAGCAAATGCTACTTCATTGCAACCAAATGAGTTTCAGTACTGAATCACAATTCACTACAGCACACATAATTTAGCGGTGAATGCTACTTCACTGTAGCCAACTCAGTTTCGACAATGAATCACAATTTCACTACATCACACACAATTTAGCAATGAATGCTAATTCGCTACAGCCAATTTAGTTTTGGTAGCGACTCGTAAATTTGCTATAGCCAACACAACTTCAGTTGTAACTCTTGATTAGTACTAAAAAGTGTATTTTTTATCAAGGTTTTATGTCATCATTTTGCACTTGAAGTATCAATAACTCCTTAACTAAAACATGTTTTATAATAATATATCTAATAGTATAAGATATCTTTAATTTGTGGTAAATGTTCATTTTAAATGCAAGCCTATCACATAAATTAAAGGATTGATTGATGAATTTAAAACTGAAATTGAAAGGACAAAGAGATGGCCAAACTTAGAAAAGAGATGCTGGTGTAGTCTAAACTGGAATACTATTCAGTAATTAAGTCATATCTGGAGTTGTACATCTTAGATTTAGGTCCACTTTATATAAATGGAAAGGTAAGACATAGGCCTACAACTTTCATATGGAGCCCAAGACTTAAAAAGGCCATTTTCAAGTCCAAATTATAGCAACAACAAAGAAGCCCGAATCTGTCCTCCAGCCCGAGCACTGCTAAGTATTTTGGCCCATATCTGGAGTTCTAGAAGTTGAAATGAGCTGAATTTTTTACACAAGAAAGCTGAGACAATTTCCTACAACTTTCATGTTTTCAAGTGGCTCTAATTTTGACATTATCAATGATGTTTTGGGCAGACAAGAGAAGATAAGGATTGTCACCAAGTCAAGAGTTGGTCACCCACTCATCAATTAGTCATCAAATCAATAGTTCCCAATTTTGGCCTATAAAAGGAGGAATTTGCCATGCATTTAGGCATCTTGGTTTCCAAATAAAGATTATGCTCTTGCTTTCTCTCTTTGTATTTTTTGTAATGTTTATGTTTTGCTTTCATTAATATCTTATTTTGTTTATTTTTTTTTTCTTTCATTATGTGTAGCTAAGTTTATTATGTCAAAGTGAAAAGGTTACATTAATGGTGTAAGAATAAGTATAATGTAAACTCAATATGGACTTTAATGTTTGATACTAACATGTTTTGTATTTGTTATCTTGTCCACTCTTTAATACTTTGCTTGTTAAATGACCAATCTTGATTTATGTTGTATAAAACTTGGTACAACAAATACTTGCACTCTCATAGCCCATGCTGTATGGTATAACTGACACCTGAGCTGTGAAAGGAACTTGATTTGTTGTTAACATAAGTTATAATCATGAATGCTTGACGAGATTTACAAGTATTAGCATTAATCGAATAAGATGACTAATGTAATCATGTTAACAATCTATAATCTGATTGAAACCTCCTTTGTGTGTGGTTTCCAATTGAATAATAAGAGTTTATACTATACTTCTTTGACATACCATCAGTGGAACCTCTAACCTTCACATTCATTATTATCATTGTTTAATCCTTACATTAATATTCCATCTCAAAGTTCTCATCTTTTTCTTCTTCTTCTCCTTCTTTTTCTTTATGATTATTATTATTATTACTATTACTATTAGTATTACTATTATTATTGTTGTTGTTATTGTTTATAATTGTTGTTTATAATTTGTACAATTAACCTCCCTATGGTTCGACCCCGATCTTGCCAGGTTATTTATTACTTCGACACCCCTGCACTTGGGAGAAGACATCAATCTTTTAGTCATGTCAACTCTCAAATTCGCTACAAAACACACATTTCGCGTTCCCTACAGACAACTTAGTTTTAGCAGCGAATCACAGGTCTGCTGCATCCAACTCAACATTGGCAATGAATCACAAATTCACTATAGAACACACGATTCGGCAACGAAAACTAGTTCGCTACTGGCTACCCAATTCTGCAATGAAAACTAGTTTGCAGGCTGCCCATTCAGTAGCAAAAATAATTTCATAGTTAGCACCACAATTTCAGTAGTGAAAACTGGTTTTCGGCAGCCACCATGTTTCGCGGTAGTGAATGCTAATTTGCTGTAGACAATTCAACTTCGGCAGCGAATCACAATTTCATTGTAGAACACACAATACGACAACGAATACTAATTCTCTATAGGCAACTCTGTTTCAATAGCAAATCACAAATTCGTTGGAGAACACCCAATTCGACAGCGAATGCTAATTCACAGTAGACAACTCAATTTCGACAGCAAATCACCGATTCACTGCAGTCACCTCAATTTTGGCAGCGAATCACAAATTCATTGCAGAACACGCAATTCTACGGTGAATGCTACTTCACTGCAGACAATGCAGTTTCAGTAGTGAATCACAATTTTTCTGCAAGACACACAATTTGGCAATGAATGCTAATTTGCTGCACATAACCTAGTTGTGGTAGCAAATCACAATTTCGCTGTATGACACATAATTTGGCAACGAATCCTAATTTGCTACAGACAACTCAGTTGCGGCAATGAAACGCAAATTCACTACAAACATGTAACATCCCCCATTCCAGGATAAAAACAACAATCTCATGTTAATCGAAAAATAAAGTCATTAATTTTTTTTATGTGTGTGTGTGTGTATTCATGGTCTTCACATTAAAATCTACTAGAATTTTTGACAGAGTTCCCCCCTATACAGGAAGTTCCCAAGCTATTGACATGAAATCTGTTTACACTTCTAATAGCTCGTATCTCATAACTTAATTCCCTACCCAATCATCTTAGGTTTCAATTCCACACTTATACTCACACTTATCAAGCATAATATTTATGATATATATATTATATAACAAAACATCATTATAGATGGATAATAATAAATAGATATAAATACATAGACATGAAATGTGGTTATATGAACTACAGGATTAAATTCATTCAATCAAGTTTAAACATTAATTATACAAATTAAGTTATACAAACATTTTCATGATTACAAAATATAAAGGTATACTCCTTAGAACCTAGATTACAAGAAAGGAACATAAGCTAGGATCTACCCTTGTCGTGCATGCGATGATCCTGAATCAAAATACATATTATTGAAAGGTGAATATTACAATAAATATAATAACACGAATATCTAACAATTTCAACAAGGTAAAATGCATTCATAATTCATTTGCTTCTCTTTTCTAGTTTTTAATAAAATTTCTTCCTTATTCAACCATTAATAAGTGTTTCCTTTGCCACTTTCAACCTTCATTCCAAACTTTATAAGATCAACCATGATTATTTTTGCTTATCCCATTACTGATATCAATTTCACTAGTATCATCATCATCACTCTACATGAGTCGATGCAAAGTGATCCTCTTACCCAGGATCCTAACATATACTAAATGTATGCTAGTCCATACATGATGATCCCCTTACCTAGGATCCTAACATACACTAAATGTATGCTAGCCAAATACATGGTAATCTCCTTACCCGGGATCCTAATATACACTAAATATATGCTAGTCCATACATGGTGATCCCCTTACCCCCCTTACCCAGGATCCTAGCATACACTAGATGTATGCTAGTCTAATCATGGTAATCCCTTTACCCGAGATCCTAACATACACTAAATGTATGCTAGTTTACGCCTCAAATAACACTTCTCATATTTTTTTTTGTTAGTGATAATTTCATCATTTGGCAATTCACACAACAAAATTTTCACCTTGAATACACAAATATTCAGTAATTCACATTTCACATTGGTAATATAAATAAATCATGTAATTAACTAGGAAGTACAGGTGCGATTCACCTACCTGCAATAGAAGCTATACTCGTGCTCCTCTACTACTGTTGCACCATGCATGTGGTCCCTCTTAAAATTCACAAGCTTATCTCATAAATTTTCCTCACTTAAGGATATGTTTTATTATAACCATATCAACAACCAATAAGTCTTTCTTTCGGTCATTTCTTAATATTTTACATTTTTTTCTCATTTTACCCATTAATATTGTCATTCTTTGTCCAACCACAATATCATTCCTTATATATATATATATAAACCATTTTTGTTTAAATCCTGAACTATTACTGTCTAGACATTAAACTGTTACTGTCTAGTTTTTGAACTGTTATTGTCTAGATATTGAACTATAACTATCTCATTTTTAAACTGTTTTTGAACTGTTACTGTTTAGATATTGAACTGTTACTATCTCATTTTTGAACTGTTACTGTCTCATGTTTTTAAATTATTACTGTCTAGACATTGAACTGTTATTGTCTAGATATTGAACTTTATTGTCTCATTTTTAAACTGTTACTGTCTCATTTTTGAACTGTTACTATCTCGACATTAAACTATTACTATCCTCTCCTCAGATTTTTAACTATATCTAGAGTTATAGAATTATGATTCAAGCGAGATTAGTCTTGTTGAAAAGCTAAGACATGAGGCTATAAGTTCTCTGAAGGAAGGAGAACCCAGTTCTACCTCTAAGACAGTCAAAATTTCTCATCAACAAACCAGACTTACTACCCTATAGGGTCTGTCATGACCCAATCTCGGTTGGCGATCCATAGCTGGAGTTCTATAACTCCAAATTGAGCAAGACTAATTTCATTAGTTAGCTAACATCCAAACCTATAATTTCTATAAAGAACCTGATCTTAATTCCTTCATCCTCCTACCCGAAATCTCTTTGAATGTCAAGAGATGAAACTGTCCAAATTCGACCATCTTTCCATTCGCATACAACACATGAAGTTCTTTAATTTAGCAACTCATACTTTTTCCTCAATTCAAGTCTAAGAACTCAAATTTATAAATTTACATCTTGGCATGAAATCATAATCGACTTGAAATTACTTATAAGAGTAGGTTTAGAATACCTTACCCGATACGAATCAAGGTTTTGAGCCCTCCTTTTCTTTCTAATGAAAATCGGCCCTCCCCTCTTCTCTTTTTGTTCAATTTTTCTTGTTAATCCCTTCTCCACAAGTGTTTATTCTACCTATAACCCTTAATCTTGGATGGTTTTTTCTGAAATTTTGGTGTTTCTCTCTTGATTTATGAAAAAAATGAATATAAAAACTCCCTCTTTTCTTTCTTTACGTTATCTGCAGATCTGTTTTTGGTGAAAAGAGGAGTAATTATGCACTATAATTATTTTTATTTGCATTTTGGCCCTATTTTCTTTAAGTGTATTCATTTTGCCGCCATCTCTTTTAGTTTAGTTTATTTCCTTTAATTTAATCTAGCCTCAATTTTTTTTTTCTCGAGATTTACAAGACAACTTAACTTCAATCACAAATTCAATGCTAAACACACGATTTAGTAGCGACAATTGGTTCGCTACCGGCTGCCAATTCAGCAGCGAAAACTATTTTGCTATTGCCACCACAATTTCGGCTATGAAAATTGGTTCGCGGCAGCGAACATGTTTTTCGGCAACGAATGCTACTTTGCTGTAGACAACTCAATTTCGATAGCGAGTCACAAAGTCACTACAAATAATACAATTTCGGTAGCGAATCACAACTTCACTGTAGAACACAAAATTTAGAAGCGAATACTAATTCCCTGTAGGCAACTAAGTTTCGACAACGAATCACAAATTCATTGTAGAACATGCAATTTGGTATCAAATGCTACTTCATTGCAGCCAATTCAGTTGCGGCAGCAAATCATAATTTCACTACAGGACACAATTTGGCAACGAATGCTAATTCGCTGTAAACAACTCAGTTGCGGCAGCGAATCATAATTTCACTACAGGACACAATTTGGCAACGAATGCTAATTCGCTGTAAACAACTCAGTTGCGGCAGCGAATCATAATTTCACTACAGGACACAATTTGGCAACGAATGCTAATTCGCTGTAAACAACTCAGTTGCGGCAGCGAATCATAATTTCACTACAGGACACAATTTGGCAACGAATGCTAATTCGCTGTAAACAACTCAATTGCGGCACTAAAACACAAATTCACTACAAACAACTCAACTTTGATCACAAATTCAATGCAAAACACTCGATTCAGCAGCGAAAATTGGTTCACTACCGACTGCCAATTCGGTAGCGAAAACTATTTTGTAGTTGTCGCCACAATTTGTGTTGCAAAAATTGGTTCGCTACAGCCAACATGTTTTGCAGCAGCAAATGCTACTTTGCAGCAAACAACTCAATTTCAGAAGCGAGTTACAAAGTTGCTGCAAACAATACAAGTTCCGCAGCGAATCACAATTTCACTATAGAACACAAAATTCAGTAGCGAATACTAATTCGCTGCAAGCAACTTAGTTTCGACAGCAAATCAAAAATTCATTGCAGAACATGCAATTTGGTAGTGAATGCTACTTTATTGCAAACAACTCAATTTTGGAACCGAGTCATAAATTCACTACAAACAATACAACCTTAGCAATGATTCAAAATTTTGTTGTAGGATATAAAATTCTGCAGGCAACTTAGTTTCGGCAATGAATCACAAATTCGCTGCAGAACACCAAATTCTTTTTTTTTTGGTAAGTTGACGTATATATTAAAGGAAAACGATACAAAGATTATAAGGGGCATACCCCAGATTTATAATGAGAACAGAGACGTAAAACAACAGATGGCTACATGCTAGCCACCGAACTGAAAACTCAAGACCTAACTTGATTCGTTAGGGAAACCAATACAACCAGCTAAATATCAAATGAAGAATCTATGTTATTAACCCTCCATGCTCGTTGGATTCTTTTATTTTCATCTGTTGGTAGAACGTTCCTCATCAAATCAAGCTTATCACGGATGATACATTCAATTTGATGAAAGACCAAATTCTGAGTTCTAGATATTCCAGCAAAGGTCCTTGCATTCCTTTCTTGCCAGATATGATACACTGTAGCTGCAAAACTGAGTTTACGAGAAAAATTGACAAAACTTTTGCCATGCCAAGTGACAGTGGCCCATCGAATCCATTCATCCCATCCTTTTGTCATTCTTAGAATGTTGCATCTGTCACAAACATCCCACCAGATCACTTTAGTATAGGAGCATTCAAAGAACAAGTGGTTGTGATCTTCGTAGTTGCGGAGACAGAGTGAGCATCTATTGGGACCATGTATACCAAATCGATGAAGTCTATCTTGAGTTGTGAGTTTCTGTTGGACAGCCACCCATAGAAGAAACGAATGTCTTGGAACAGCATTCTTGAACCACACAATGTCATGCCATTCGACCATCGTATGATGAAATCTTAGTTGTTCCCAAGCTATTTTGATCGAGAATCTGTGATTTGGTGAATCCAGCCAAACAATCTCATCATTTTGCCCTATCATAGGATTAGAATTGGAAGGAATAGCTTCTACAATGGGGTGCCATCCAATAGCGTGAGTGGTAGGAATTTTCCATTCTGAGTTATTAATCAGCATATTCACCTTCGCGTTCTTTTCCATACCTGAATCATAGATGAATCTGTCGCCGTAAGAATCTGCGAGCGGGCTGTGAGGATGCCAATTGTCAAACCATAGAGAAGTTGTCCTGCCATCCCCTATGATGTACTTCATCTTCGGCCATGCTAAGTATCTGAGCTTTAGAATCTTTCTCCATGCCCAAGAGCAATTCTGTGGCGTCTTGATTGTCCAGAAATTCCTACCTCGCAACAGATTACATCTGATCCAAGTAGACCAGATTGAGCCATCTGAGTCATTGCACAGGTTCCAAATGTGTTTCAACAAAGCAATCGAAAATGAAAGGGTTGTACAAGCAGAACAGAACACCAAATTCAGCAACAAATGCTAATTTGTTGCAAATAACTCAGTTTCGGAAAGGAATCACATATTCACTACAGAATACACGATTCGACAGTGAATGCTAATTCACTATAGGGAACTCAGTTGTGACAACAAATCACAAATTTTCTAAAAACAACTTAAGTTTGGTAGCGAATCAAAAATTCGCTGTAGAACGCGCTAGTTGGCAGCGAATTAGAATTCTCTACAGACAACATAGTTTCGGCAGCAAATCACAATTTCGTTGTAGAACACACAATTTGACAGCGAATGCTAATTCATTGCAGAAGACTTAGTTTTGGTAGTGAATCACGAATTTGTTGTATACAACTTTACTTCAATAGTGAATCACAACTTCACTATAGAACATACGATTCAACAACAAATGATAATTTGCTCCAGGCAAATCAGTTTTAGTAGCGACTCATAAATTTACTGCAGACAACTCAACTTTGATAGCAAATGGTAATTCATTGTAGACGACCCAATTTTGGTAGTGAATCTTAATTTCGCCGCAGAACGCACAATTCGACAGCAAATGCTAATTCGATGCAGGCAACTCAATTTCTGGAGCAAATCACAAATTTGTTGTAGGCAACTCAGTTTCTACAGCAAATCACAAATTCATTGCAGGCAACTCAACTTCAGTAGTGAATGCTAATTCACTGCAGATGCGCAGTTTCGGCCACGAATCATAATTTCACTACAAAACACACAATTCGGGAGCGAATGCTAATTCGCTAAAGACTCAGTTTTGGCAGTGAATCGTAAATTTATTGCAGACAACTCAACTTCGATAGTGAATCATGAATTCACTATAGAACAAGCCATTCAGCAGCGAATGCTAATTTGCTGCAGATGACATAGTTTCGGCAGCGAATTATAATTTCACTATAGAACACACAATTCCGCAGCGAATGCTAATTCGCTGCAGAATACTTAGTTTTGGTAGCAAATCAAAATTCACTTCCTAACACACATTTTGGCATAAACACACACCACACATGCTAAAACAACCCCGGAACATAAATTGTCACTAAGTTCCAACAGAACACACATATTGAAACCATCAATTCCAGCATATAATCTTTCAATAAATTGCAGCAGAATACACATATTGAAAACCATTAATTTCAGCATATAATATTTTGTTAAGACATTGAAACCATCAATTCTAGCATATCATTTCAACAAATTCCAACAGAACACACACATGCATACTAACCAACCCTATAGTTAAAGTCAACCCTCTACCATGATTTGTTCTTTCCATTTTATTCATTTTTATTTGTTAGATGTTATAGGAATTAGCCTCATTTCATTTTTATTTCCTTGTCCTCTTAGTTAATTTCAGTTTCCTTCACAGCTAGCATAGGTCTGAAGTCAATTTTCTTAGGGTCTGAGTAAGTTTAGGGAAGGTTTGACAGTATTCTTTCTCCTTTCTTGCTGATTCTCCTCCTTCTTCTTCCTCTCATGTTTTCTGGCCCCCTTTTCCCTTCCTTCTAGACAGTTGTCCTATCTTCTCTTAAGGTCTCAACTCTCCTTCATATATTCATAAGGCACTCTCTACTAGTTTGTTTTAGGTTTCTGTTGGGAAGGAGGAAGGGAAGAGCAATATGCAACTGGACATGCAGCTGTTGTAGACAACTTTAGGAAGAGGAAGAGTCATCTTCTCTCTCATTCTTGTATTTATACTCCCCATTAAATAAGGTGGGGTGTTTAGGGTTGGTTTAAATGTATTCTTATCCTTGTTTTGGTCTTTGTAAAACCAAATCTACCCCTCCCTCCCAGCTCCTTAAGACAATTTAAAAACTATGTCGTCGCCAATTTAGGAAATCAACAACGATGGTGGAGTCATCAATTATATATATATATATATATATATATATTATTTTGGTGTTTACAAATTGAAAATGCAATCATACCACCTATATATAGGCTAACTAGAGTCTCACTCTCTCTCTTTCTTTCTTTTTTTCCTTTTTTTTCCAGAACATGTGTATGTACAGGTAGTCGTGATTGTGGCTCATATCTTCCATTGGTTTTACATCTAACAACAACCTAAATGCCCTCTAGGAATCAGAGATAAGCTTCCCATCTAATTTGCTTAAAAACTGATATACAAAGTCTGTTTAGTCAAATTCCCAAGACTATATCGAGCATGTTCTTTTTGAAAATGAGTTCATAAATGATGAATTGCGTGACACGACCAAAAGATTGATGTCTTCTCCCAAGTGCAGGAATGTCAAAATAATAAATAACTAGACAAGACTGGGGTCAAACCATTGGAAGGTTAATTGTATAAATTATAAATAACAATAATACAACAATAATAACAATAACAATAATAATAACAATAGTAATAGTAATACTAATAGTAGTAGTAGTAGTAGTAAAAAAGAAAAAGAAAAAGAAGTTGAGAACTTTGAGATGGAAGATCAATGTAAGGATTAGACAATGATAACAACAAATGTCAAGGTTAGAGGATCCATTAATGGTATGTCAAACAAGTATAGTATAAACTCTTATTACTCAATTGGAAACCACACACAAAGGAGGTTCCAATCAAATTATAAATTGTTAACATGATTACATTAGTTATCTTATTCGAATAATGCTAATACTTGTAAATATTATCAAGCATTCATGATTATAACTTATGTTAACAACAAATCAAGTTCCTTTCATAGCTCAAGTGTCGGTTATACCATACAGTATAGGCTATGAAAGTGTCAAACGTTTGTTGTACCAAGTGTTATACAACATAAATCTAGATTAGTCATTTAACAAGCAAAGTATTAAAGAGTGAACATGATAACAAATACAAAACATGTTAGTATCAAACATTAAAGTTCATATTGAGTTTACACTATACTTATTCTTACACCATTAGTGTAACCTTTCCACCTTGACATAATAAACTTAGCTAAACATAATAAAAGAAAGAAACATAAATAAACAAGATAAGAACATAAATAAGATAAAAGTTAACTAAGTAAAGGATAAGAAATGAAAGGCATAAACAAGATATTAATGAAAATAAAACTTAAGCATTACAAAAATACAAAAAGAGAAAGCAAAAGCATGATCTTGATTTGGAGACCAAGATGCCTGAATGCATGGCAAATGCCTCCTTTTATAGGCTAAAATTAGGAACTATTGATTTGATGATTAATGGATGTAGTGGCCAACTATTTATTTAGTAGAATTGTTAGATAACAACACTCAAGCATTGTGGCTAGATGAAATGACATTGATTCAATCAGAATTTGGCAAAGTGTTCTTCATGAATGTTGTTGGAAATTATCTTTTACTTCCACCCACCAAATTTCAGAGCATTTAGATCACTACAGCTTATGATATGTTTAAAATACTAAGTAATGCTACAGGTGGACGTGGTGGATGGCTTTCAAGCTCTTGTCTGGATGAAATGTCATTGCTAACATCAGAATTTGAGCTTAGTTATCTTTAACAAAAGAACATAATTAATGTAATAATCAAATGTGTAACCCATGATCATATGTTATACATGTATGAAAATGAAGGTTTAAGAATACTTGTTAAATGAGTATATAAGCATAATCAAGTGGTAATAATGTAAGAGTTTGTAGATCTGAATATTTCATGAGAAATGTGTGATAGACCTTGTTGTGAACATTTACTAAAATGTGTCTCAAGAGTTACTTTAACAAAAGAACTCCTTGACCCTACCATCCTATTAATAACTATTTTGCAAATGGTTTATGAAATAGAAAACTCAGTTAATTTTTTTTTATATTAACCACTACCCTTTTCCTCTAACCAAAATGAGACATTGTCTTTAATTTCCTAAGGTAGAAAGATAGAGTATAGAAGACATCACCTGAAACAATGAGCAATGACAATCCTGAAACATACTTAAACAAATATAAGA
Organism: Populus euphratica; assembly: GCF_000495115.2. Classification (NCBI taxonomy): domain Eukaryota; kingdom Viridiplantae; phylum Streptophyta; class Magnoliopsida; order Malpighiales; family Salicaceae; genus Populus; species Populus euphratica. Next base: position 26,764 of record NW_011501113.1, on the reverse strand, counting down.
AATAACAAAACAAAATGATATGCTATTAATAAAATAAAAAGACACAAGTTCTTACAAACTCATGCTCAAATTGTAATTGTGATTGTGGCTCATATCTTCTCTTGATTTTACGTCCAAGAATAGCTTAAACGCCCTCTATAGGTCGGGATAGGCTTCCTATCCAATTTTCTTAAAAACTAACAAAAAAGTATTTTTTAGTCATATTACCAAGACTAAGTTGATCATGTTTTTTGTCACACCCTCGCGGCGAGGCATGGCTTAGCGGCAACCATCGATTGATTTTGGAGTTTTTGTTGTGAATATAAGAGTCGCCACCTAGTATTATAGTCAATAGGAACCCTAATTGGCTGTTCGAAAATTCTAAGACAAGGGACTAGTTGCATAAAGGGAAGGTATTAGCACTCCTAATATGCCTTACCTTGGTTAAGCTACTTGGTGTTTGGTTTGCCTTATAATTACTATGGTGTTAGTGTTCTCTTAATTAATTTTCCTCGGATAGGTTTGCTATGATGAATTGATTTGGGTTCAAAGTTTAAAAGCAAGAACCCTTGGCCAATATGGATCATACATTTAGATATATCTACAAAGTGCCAAGGAGAACCAATGCAGATCTCTTAAAATTTGTGTTTAATTCAAATTAAATTTATTAAGATAGAAATCCAAGGAGATTCCATGTGCTTTAGAAGCTCATTTTTCTCGTAGTATTTTAAGAGTTTGTGACTCGTGAATTACAAGAAGGAGGGACAAAAATTTAGAAATCTAAGGAAAATCAAGGCGCTTTAAAAGCCTATTTTTACCTTAATGTTTCATACTCTCACAGCTCATAAACTATAGAGTAAAAAAATTGAAATGTATTTGATTATAATCAAGGTTTCTTTCAAGGATGTGTGATTACTTATTATTCCTAGAAAATTATTTTTGATATTTACCACTTAAGGTTTCTTTATCCAAATATTAACAATGAATAAACAAGTTACTCCCAATAATATTTTGGATATTCATCCCTTTGGGATTTCTCTATCCAAACATAAACAATGAATAATATATGAATTCCCTCCAAATTTTTTTTTTTGTATTTTATAGAATATTGGCCACTACCCTTTGTAGTTTTACAAATATGTTGTAAAAACCAAAATGCAAGAATATAATTTTTGTGTTTAAGAAATTCATGTTAAAACACATTTTCAAAACTTCAAATATTTGTTTTTTATATAAAAAAAGGTTCAAAACATGTTAGGGTATTAGTTGTCTACAACACACAAAAATATTTTTTTTCATATTTTCTTGTCAAAAACACAAGCATCACAATTAAAAACAATAAACCATGCGCATATATTCTCAAAATTTACAAGAAAACAACTCTACCTGGTTACTGGCCCAAACTAGTAACTGGTTATGCCACAGCTACATGCATATGCATGCTACAGTGAGTGGCAGGGTGATTAATTTGGCAAAAATAGGGAAAAAAGGACTTACTTGCGGGTAGTGGCTAGAGGGAAGTGGAGGGAGATGACTAGGCGCTGCTCATGAAGGAAAACTTGCTCGTTGTTTCTGGTGGAGGCAGGGTTGCTAGCTGAAAGATGATTGTCTTAATGGTGGCCCTTTGGTGATGCTACGATCAGTGCAACCTCCTCAAGGAAGAGAAGGATGCTGCTGAAGGAGTAACCTATGGCGAAGTGAAAATCCACTCTGCAGCTGCTGGCATGTGATAATAGTGCCCTGTTGGTTCTTGCTCCCATTATAGAGAAAAAGCGATATAGACGACTGGGATCAGTTGCTAGTGTAGAGACAAGACTGATTGTATAGTGAGGAGAGAGAGAAGAAAGGAGCTAAAATGGCTGGCCGGAAAAGGAAAATGAGAGGTGACTTCTATGTAGAGAAAAGGGAGGGGAGAGTCTGCAACGAAGGGAGAAAGGAGGCTTCTGTATAGAGGGAAAGTTTTGGCTGAGAAAAGGGGAAGGGGCATTGACGGCTATGAAAAGGAGAGTGCTGGGTCTTAAGGTTTGTTGGGGAAGGCAGTAGCAAAGAAGGAAGGATAAAAGGTTGTGTAATAGGGGGGAATAGGGAAAATAGTAGAGGTCGGTCAAGGCATACTAGTTTTGGTTAAAGAAAAGGAAGAGATGGGGAGGTGGTGCCTTTTGATAAGAGATGATTCTGTGGTTTCTTTTTAAAGGGAATGGGGTGGCTGCTCCTTTTTTATATATATATAAAAGATGAGAGGGTGGCTACGACTTCTTTGTTAGAAAGGATAGGGTTAGTTTTTTTTTGTGTTTTCCCTCTATTTTCTTGTCTCTTTGTGCCCCCTTTTTACATATGGCTAGAGGTTCACTTATATAGAAAATCTCTACACGTTCTATTCAAGGAAATATTAAAATAATTATTGCAAAGATTGTCTTCTATAATCAGCACCAACAAATCCTATATATATGGTATTTTATTTTACAGTGATTATTTTTCATAATCAGCATGAATCAAATCATATATTTATGTACTTTATGTTGTAGTAATTATATATGATTTAGAAATTTTCACCGAAAACTATGTTACTACTGACTAAGAAATCGCTAGTGAGAACTAAGTGATGGGTGACATATGGAATCCTCAACGAAAACTAAGTCCCTCCTAACCTTGAAATAGTCACTGAACGTTGAGTCCCTACTGACCTAGAAATCATCAGCGAAAACTGAGTGATAGCAGGCGCATAAAACCCTTAATGATAGCTAAGTCCCTATTAACCTAGAAATCATCACCAAAAAATGAGTCACTGCTGACCGAGAAATTGGCTATGAAAATTAAGTTACAAGTGACGCATGGAATCCTTAAAAAAACTCCATCACTCCTGACCTAGAAATCGTTAGCAAGAACGATATCACTCCTAACCTATAAATCATCAGCGAAAACTAAGTGACGACTCATGTATGAAATCCTTAGTGAAAACTAACTCACATCTAAATAAGAAATTGTTAGCAAAAACTGAGTTACAAGTGACAAATGGAATCCTCTACGAAAATTAAGTCCCTGCTCATCCAGAAATCATCAATAAACATTGCATCACTGCTAAACTAGAAATCATCATCAAAAATTGAGTTACAAGTGACACATGAAATCCTATGCGAAAACTACATCACTCCTAACAAAGAAATCATTAGTGAAAGCTATATACTCCTTACCTAGAAATCATCAAAGACATTTGCATCACTGCTGACCTAGAAATCATCAGGGAAAATTATGTGATGGCCCAAGCATGGAATCCTTGGTGAAAAGTATGTGGCTGATGACCTAGAAATCTTCATCAAAAACTAATTCACTATTGATCTAGGAATCGTCGGTGAAAACTGAGATACAAATGACACGTGAAATCCTCAGCTAAAACTCCACCACTCCTAACCTAGAAATCATTAGCGAAAACTGCATCACTATTGACCAAGAAATCATCAATGAAAACTAAGAGACGGTTGATGCATGAAATCCTCAATAAAAACTAACCCATTACTAACCCAGAAATCATGAGCGAAAACTAAGTTATGGGTGAGGCATGGAATCATCAGCAAAAACAGTATCACTGTTAACCTAGAAATCATCAGTGAAAACTGAGTGATGGCTAGTATATGGAAACCTCATCACAAACTAAGTAGCTTCTACCTCAGAAATCTTCACTAAAAACTGAGTCTCTATTGACCAAGAAATCATAATAAAAAATTATGTTACAGATGATACATGGATCCTTAACAAAAACTAAGGCACTTCTAACTAAGAAATCATTAGCAAAAAATGAGTTATAACTGATTAAAAAATCATCAACAAAAACTCAGTGACGGTTGACATAAAGAATCATCAACGAAAAAATTGCCATGCAAACATAAAAGTCGTTATTGAAAACTGAGTGATGGTGACACATGGAATCCTTAGGAAAAACAAAGTCACTACTCACTCAGAAATCATCACCAAAAACTATATATCTAGTGACTTAGAAATCATTAGCAAAAACTAAGTGACAGCTGAAGCATGAAATCCTCAGTGAAAAAGAGGTCACTAGTGAATAAGAAATAAGCAACAAAAACTGAGTGACGACTAACGCATGGAATCCTTAGCGAAAGCTGATTCATTACTGACAAAGAAATTGTCATAAAACATTATGGCACTACTGACAAAGAAATTATCTATAAAAACTAAGTTACGGGTGATACATGGAATACTCCATGAAAACTACATCATTCTTGACCCGGAAATCATTAGCAAAAGTTGCATCCCACCTTACCCAGAAATCATAAGTGAAAACTGCATTACTGCTGACCAAGAAATCAACAGTGAAAATTGAGTGACGACTAAGGCATGGAATCCTCTACTAAAATAAGTGGTTGAAGACCTAGAAATCATTAGTGAAAACAAAGTCTATCCTAACCTAGAAATCATCAGAAAACACTGCGTCATTTGCTAAACAAGAAATCATCTATGAAAATTGAGTGACGGCTAGCGTATGGAATCGTCAGCGAAAGTTAAGTCCCTATTGACCCATAAATTGTCACCAAAAACTGTGTCAATATTGACTAAGAAATCACTTGTGGAGACTTACTAATAGTTGATGCCTAGAATCCTTAATGAAAACTACATCACTACTGACCTAAAAATCCCTTGTAAAAACTGAGATAGTGGTGACACGGAATCCTCAATGAAAACTAAATCACTCCTTACCCGAAAATCATCAAGGAAAAATAAGTCGTTGTTGACCCTTAAATTGTCACCTACAACTAAGTCCTTACTAACCTAGAAATCATCACCAAAAAATGAGTCACCATAGACCTTGAAATCGTCCTTAAAAACTAAGTGACAGTTGACGTGTAGAATCGACAGCATCAATGAATTCACTACCAACACATAAAATTGATAGCAAAAATATATTCATGGCTCACACATGGAATTGTGAAAAACACTATCATAGCTGATCCAGAAATTGTCTGTAAAAACTAAGTCATTGCGGATATAGAAATCATGTTTGAAAATTGACTGACAAATGATGCATGGAATTGACAGCGAAAACTAATTCATGGTTGACACATGAAATCAATACAGAAAACAAAGTCATCATTGACGCATGGAATCATCACTGAAAACTGCATCACTACTAACCAGAAATCATCAGCAAAAATTGAATTGCTATAGACATTGAAATCGTCACTGAAATCTAAGTCACGAATGACGTATCAAATCAATAGCATAAATGAATTCACAACCCACCATAAAATCAAAAGCAAAGTTATAGTTATGGTTGATGCATGGAATCATAAACAACTACATGTCAATGTTGATCTAGGAATCATCAGCGAAAACTCAGTCATCGTAGACGAGAAAACATCATTGAAAATTGAGTGACAGATGGCGTATGGAATCGAAAGAGAAAACTAATTCACGGTTGATGCTTGAAATCAATAGAGAAAACAAAGTCATCATTGACGCATTGAATCATCAGTGAAAACTACATCACTAATGACCAAAAATCATTAGTGAAAATAGAGTCATTGTAGATCCTCAAAATTATCATCAAAAACTAATTCATAGCTAATGCATGGAATCGACAGTGAATGCTAATTCACAGTTAATGCTAATTCACAGTTAATGCATGAAGTTAGTAAAGAAAATAGACTCATCATTGACACATGAAATCATTAGTGAAAATTGTGTCACCACAATGAGAAATCATTAGTGAAAGCTAAGCCGCTACAGACCTTCAAATAGTGTCACAAGTCTGAGTCAAGGCTGACGTATGGAATCGATAACGTTAATGAATTTAGGGTCGACCCATGAAATCAAAAGAAATATTAAAGTCACGATTAATGAATGGAATCCTAAACAACTCTACATCCCTGCTGATCTAGAAATCATTAGCGAAAACGGATTCACTGTTTACCAAGAAATTATCATTAGAAACTAATTCACAATTGACGCATGAAATCAGTAGAGAAAATAGAGTCATTGTTGATGCATGGAATTGTCATTGAAAACTGCATCGCTATTGTTCAGAAATTGTCAGCAAAAATTGACTCGCCATAGATATTTAAATCCTCACTGAAATATGATTCACGACTGACATATGGAATCAACAGCGTAAATCAATAGAGAAAACATGAAATCAAAAGCAAAGTTATAGTCATGGTTGACACATGAAATCGTAATCAACTCTATATCAATGTTGATCCAAAAATCATCAATGAAAACTCAGTCACTATAGAATGAGAAAACATCATTGAAAACGGAGTGACAGATGGCGCATTGAATCAAAAGAGAAAACTAATTCATGGTTGACACTTGAAATCAATAGAGAAAACAGAGTCATCGTTGATGTATCGAATCATTAATGACAACTATGTCACTAATGACCAAAAATGGTCAGCAAAAACACAGTCACCGTAGATCTTGAAATTGTCCCTAAAACCGAGTGACAGGTGACATGTGGAATTGATAGTGTTTAGGAATTCATGATCGATGACATTACCAAAAGATTGATGTCTTCTCCCAAGTCTAGGAGTGTCGAAGTAATAAAAACAAAGGTCAAGGTTAAAGGATCTACTAATGGTATTTCAAACAAATATAGTATAAATTATTATTATTATTATTCAATTGGAAACCACATATAAAGAAGGTTTCAATCGAATTATACATGGTTAATATGATTACATTAGTTATCTTATTCGAATAATGCTAATACTTATAAATGTTATCACGTATTCATGATTATAACTTATGTTAACAATAAATCAAGTTTCTTTCATAGCACAAGTGTCGTTATACCATATGATTGGGCTATGAAAGTGCCAAGTATTTGTTGTCCCAGGTGTTATACAACATAAATCTAGATTAACCATTTAACAAGCAAAGTATTAAGAGTGAACAAGATAACAAATATAAAACATGTTAGTATCAAACATTAAAGTCCATATTGAATTTACACTATACTTATTCTTACACCATTAGTGTAACTTTTTCACCTTGACATAATAAACTTACCTACACATAATGAAAGAAGAGAAACATAAATAAATAAGATAAGAACATAAATAAGATATAAGTTAACAAAGTAAGGAAAGGAATTGAAAAGTATAAATAAGAGATTAATGAAAGCAAAACTTAAGCATTGTAAAAAAAAATATAAACAAAAAGAGCAAGAACATGATTTTGATTTGAAAACTAAAATGCCTAAATGGCCCCTTTTATAGGCCAAAATTAGAGACTATTGATTTGTTGACTAATTATTGATTAGGTGGCCAAATCTTGACTTGGTTACAATTCTTATCTTCTTGTTTGAATAAAACGTCACTACTAATGTCAAAATTCGAACATACTTCTATCATGAAAGTTTTGGGAAATTGTCTTAGCTTTCCAACAAAAAAAAAATTTAAGGTCATTTAGGCTACTAGAACCCAAGATATGGGCTAAACACTAAACAATGTCTAGGCTCAAGGATAGATTCGGACTTCTCCATTGTTGCTAAGATTTGGACCTCCAAATAACAGAATTGAGTCTTGCCTTCTACATAAATGTTTTAGGCCTATGTCTTAACTTTCCATCCATATAAAGTAAACTTAAATCTGAGATCTACAACTCTAGACATGACCCAATTACCAAATAGTGTTCTAGTTTGGACTAAACCAACATCTCTTTTCTAAGCTTAGCCCTCTCATTGTCTTCTCAATTTCAGTAGTTAAACTCATTAATCAATCTTTTGATTTATGTGATAGGCCTGCATTTAAGATGAACATTGCCCATAAATTAAGGGTATCTTATAGTATCAGACTTATTATTATAAAATATGCTTTAGTTAAGGAGTTATTGATACTTCAAGTGCAAAATGATGATACAAAACCTTGATAAAAATATACTTTTAATAACTAATCAACTAACGCATCAAATTGATAGCAAAAATAGATTAATGGCTCACACATGGAATTGTCAAAAACATTATGTCCTTGCTATACCATAAATCGAGAGTGATAACTGAGTCACTATAGACCAAGAAATTACCATTGAAAACTAATTCACAATTGATGCATGGAATCGACAGCGAAAACTAATTCACAGTTGACATATGAAGTTAGTAGAGAAAATAAAGTCATTGTTGACGCATGAAATCGTTAGTGAAAACTAACTTGCTGGAGACCTTGAAATCCAAGTCATGGTTGATGTATGGAATCGACAGCGTAAATGAAATCCCAACTAGCCCATGGTTGATGCATGGAACCGTAAACAACTTTATGTCACTATTGATCCAAAAATTGTTAGCGAAAATTGAGTCACGGTAATAGAAGAAATCACCATTAAAAATTGAGTGACGGATGACGCATGGAATCAAAAGAGAAAACTAATTCATGATTGGCGATTGAAATCAATAAAGAATATAGAGTAATCCTTGTCGCATGGAATTGTCAATGAAAACTGTCATTAATGACTAGAAATTGTCAACGAAAACAGAGTCACTATAAACCCTAAAATCATCCCTGAAAACTGAGTGATAGGAGACGTGTGGAATCCACAGCTTCCACGAGTTCATGATCAACGCTTCAAATTAATAGTAAAAATAGATTCATGCCTCACGTATGGAATCTTCAAAAATATTGTCACTTCTAAACTATAAATGGCCATCGATGACTGAGTCACTATAGACCGAGAAATTATCTTTGAAAACTAATTCACGGATTAGGCATGGAATTGATAATAAAAACTAAATCATTATAGACGCATGAAGTTAGTAGGGAAAATAGGTTAGCGTTGATGCATGAAGTCATCATTGAAAACTACATCACTACAAACGAGAAATCATCAACGAAAACTATCGCTGCAAACCTTGAAATCATCACACAAATCTAAGTCAAGGCTAATGTATGGAATCGATAGTGTAAATGAGTTCAGGTCCGAACCAATAAATCAAAAGCAAAATTAGAGTCATGGTTGATGAATGGAATCGTAAACAACTCTGTGTCCCTCCTAATCTAGAAATAATCAATGAAAACTAAGTCATGGTAGATTGAGAAATTATCTTTAAAAACTAACTCACGGTTGACGCATGGAATTGACAATGAAAACTAATTTACGGTTAACTAATTAGTATTTAAAAGTGCATTTTTATCAAGGTATTATATCGTCATTTTGCACTTAAAGTATCAATAACTTTTTAACTAATGCATGTTTTATAATAACATACCTAATAATATAAGTCACACGATTAAAAGATTAATGTCTTTTCCCAAGTGTAGGAGTCTCAAAGTAATAAAAAAACCAGACAAGACCGGAGTCGAACCACAAGGAGGTTAATTGTATAAATTATAGATGACAATAATACAACAACAATAACAATAATAACAACAACAACAATAATAAAAAATAATAATAGTAGTAGTAGTAGTAGTAGTAGCAATAGTAGTAGTAATACCAATAATAATAATAATAATAATAATAATAATAATAATAATAAAGAAAAAAAAGAGAAGAAGAAGAAGAAGAAGAAGAAGAAGAGAACTTTGAGATGGAATATTAATATAAGGATTAAACAATGATAATAACAAATGTCAAGGTTAGAGGTTCCACCAATGGTATGTCAAATAAGTATAGTATAAACTCTTATTATTCAATTGGAAACCACACACAAAGGCATCATGTGACATTTTGAAATAGATCCCAACTTTTGATAATTTTCACAAGACTTGCAGAATGCATGTGAGTCTTTGAACATAGTGGGCCAGTAAAATCCACTTTGTAAAATTTTTGCAGTTGTTTTTCTTGATGAGAAATGGCCCCTACATGCCTCAGAATGACAAAATTTAATGACACTACTTACCTCATTGTCAGGTGCTTGACCGATTTTTATGATCGGCTTGTTTTAACTTGCAAGTGCACGAGTGTGCGATGTAGCAATTAACTCGGTAAGATCGAGGTCATATCCACAGAGAGCTAGATTTGGAAATTAAGCTAAGTAACAAAAAAAAAACTCAAGAGAAATTAAATTAACAATAACTTGAGTATAGTATAAACTCTTATTATTCAATTGGAAACCACACACAAAGGAGGTTTCAATCAGATTATAGATTGTTAACATGATTACATTAGTCATCTTATTCGTGAAAAAAAAAAAAAAATGTAAATAGATTTTAAATGACAAGAAAAAGTAAGTCTTGGTCCAAATCAATTTTAATGGTGATGTATTGGTGATTTCTTCAACATATATAAGATAACTCAACCTAATCTCAACGATGGTGATATTAGATTGGAAGATATTACAATGAAGTTTAGAAAGATGAAGATTGATTATTGCTTAAGAATGAACAAGTACTTTCATATTAAGTAAGACATTGAATCAAGCAATCTCTATACCAAAACTAAAGTTTGTGGATAAAAATTCAAGATTATAACATTACCTAAATGGTTTCTAAAATTTCTTTGCAATAATAAATCATTCATGAAGAAAATGAGAAGATAAACATTAAGATTCATTCATATCCTAAAGAACTCACCTCAATCACCATTATCCTTGATTTGGATCCAAGAAAGAGTTTAGCCAACCATGATTATATATAAGAACACTTCAATAAACATGAAATAACTTGAATAAAACAGAAATAATAAGTTTTACAAACTAAAGAACCGAAATTTATAAAGAAGAACACAATACAATTTCAGAAAAAATTCGGACACAAATCTGACTCTAACTTTGGACAGCAATTTGACCCTCTTAGAAGCTTTTTGTCGAGAAGTCTATTAGAGACATATTTATAGGAAATTCTGTCACCTTTCCAGATCATTAAAGAACAGCTCATTTGGACACCTGAGTCAAAATTTATGGGCAAAACACCGAAAGGTATTCTGAAAAATCAAATCAAGACAGCTTTACAACTACTTTGGTGCACGTTTTTCTTCCTCATTTATGAGGTGTCTCCTTCTTCTTTTTGACCCAAAATAATGTTAAAATATCCCCTCCAGCTTTCCATCCATGTGTTTGCCTTCTTGAATCAATGGATTCCCCAAAATAAATCAATTGTTATTTGTTGTGTGGACATGTAAGATCATGGATTGTGTTTGGGTTGATTTGAAGGTTGATTTGGGGTTGATTTAGGGCTGATTTGGGGCTGAATTTGGGCTGAATTTGAGCATCAAATAAGTATACAAATGAACTTATTATTTGGGCTAAGATTGACATTGAAACCTTGAGTGTTTAATGGTTGAAGTTTGCACACAACATAAGACAAGTTTGGGCTTGAAATAAATCATATGATATTCTTTTCTAGAATTGGAATAGAATTGATTTTTGGGACAAATTTGGAGCACTTATTTGAACCAAGATTTGCTTCAATCTTCAACTAAATGTCTCTTCAATTCTTTGTTCTGAATTCCGACGTTGAATTTTCTGAATTAATTCATCTAAGCTCCAAAAACCTATCGAAACATTAAAACAAACTTCATTACTAAAAAACACATCAATTATTATAAAAACAACCAAATAAAAACAATAAATACATATGTAAAATAAGAGACTTAATGACACTTTTGATGCACAATCACTACTTACCTCATTGTCAGGAATGCATCTTCAAAATATTTGATCAGGACAATATTTGAATAAATAAGGGTCATCCCAATAAAAGTTCTTCACTTCGTTCAAGATTTTTCTTTTATCTTGGGTACTCCAATGAGCTGGCAATTGTCCTGAAACAAGAAAATTGACAATATTAGCAAGCCGAGGCATTGTAGAGACAGAAAGTAAAGATTCATTAGGAAAGTAGTCATCGATTGATCTGATGTCAGTTTTTGAATCTGTTGTCAATCTTGACAAGTGATCTGCGACAACATTTTCGCTGCCTTTCTTATCTTTGATTGTGATATCAAATTCTTGAAGTAACAAAATCCACCGCACCAATCTAGCATTAGAATCTTTCTTAGAAAGAAGATATTTTAATGCTGCATGATCACTAAAAACAACAATAGGTGAGCCAACAAGATAAGACTTGAATTTTTCACATGCAAATACTACTGCAAGTAATTCTTTTTCAGTGGTGGTATAATTCATTTGAGCGTTATTTAAAGTTTTACTTGCATAGTAAATTACATAAGGTTTCTTATCTTTTCTTTGTCCCAAAACAGCACCTACGACATAATCACTAGCATCACACATTATTTCAAAAGGTAATGACCAATCAGGAGGTTGAATGATAGGAGCACAAGTAAGCAAGTTTTTAAGTTTAACAAAGGCTTTTTCACAATATTCAGTCCATTCAAAAATAATATCCTTTGTTAGAAGGTTACTTAAAGGCTTAGATATTACACTAAAATCTTTGATGAACCTTCTATAAAAACTAGCATGTCCTAGGAATGATCTAACATCTTTAATAGATTTTGGTGTTGGCAAGTTTGCAATTAACTTGATTTTAGATTTGTCAACCTCAATTCTTTTTGATGAAACAATGTGACCAAGTACAATGCTGTTTGTTACCATAAAGTGACATTTTTTCCAATTCAGCACAAGATTCTTCTCTTCACACCTGGTCAAAACATTTTCTAAGTTAGTCAAACAATCATCAAATGAATCGCCAAAAACAAAAAAATCATCCATGGAAATCTTAAGAAAATGTTCAAACATATCACTAAATATACTAAGCATGCATCTTTGAAATGTGGCTGGTGCATTACATAATCCAAAAGATATCCTTCGATATGCAAAAGTACCAAATGGACATGTAAAAGTAGTCTTTTCTTGATCTTCGAATGCAATTTCAATTTGGTTATAACCCGAATAACCATCTAGGAAACAATAAAATTCATGAACTGCAACTCTTTCTAGGATTTGATCCATGAAAGGTAAAGGAAAATGATCTTTTCTAGTCATTGAATTAAGTTTCCTATAGTCAATGCACATGCACCAACCAGTAACAGTTCTAGTGGGAATTAACTCATTGTTCTCATTTGTTATCACAGTGACTCCAGACTTCTTGGGTACAACTTGGGTAGGACTTACCCATTTGCTATTAGAAATAGGATAAATGATTTCATTATCTAGAAGCTTAATGACTTTATTTTTCACTACTTCTTTCATATTAGGATTTAGCCTTCGTTGCATTTCTCTAGAGGGTTTAGGATTTTCCTTCAAATAAATTTTGTGTGTACAAATCAAAAGACTAATTCCTTTTATATCAGCTATGATCCATCCTAATGCATTTTGTGCATTTTCAGAGTTTGTAATAACTTACCTTTTTGATGTGCATTAAGTTTGGAAGAGATTATTACCAGAGAAGTTTCATTTTCTCCTAAAAATGAGTATTTGAGATTGGATGGCAACGACTTCAAATCAGGTTTTGGTGGTTGAACACTTGAAGGTATGAACTTAATTGATCGTGGTGACAATTTCTCAATTTGTGGCCTCCAATTACTTGTCTTTGATTCTTCCTGAAAATAAATCATTTGCAAATCATCAGATTCATCAATCTCAATTTCACTAGAAGTGGTTGGAAATTGATCATGAATTAATTTTTCAGTAAAGTCCACTTCCTGTAAATCATTATCATCTCTAGGTTGCTTGCAAATGTTGAAAATATTCATCTCCAATGTCATGTTTCCAAATGATAGCTTCATCAGTCCATTCCTACAATTAATCAATGCGTTAGAAGTTGCAAGAAACGGACGTCCTAAAATAACAGGAAATGAATTACATACTTCAACAGGTTGTGTGTCCAAGACAATAAAATCCACAAGATAAATGAATTTATCAACTTGTACTAACACATCTTCAATTATTCCTCTAGGCACTTTTATAGATCTATCGGCAAGTAAAAGAGTTATAGAAGTTGGTTTTAACTCACCTAGATTGAGACTCTAAAAAACTGAATATGGAAGTAAATTCACACTAGCACCGAGATCAAGTAAGGCTCTTTCAATTTTATGCTCTCCAATAAAGCAAGAAATTGTAGGACAACCAGGGTCTTTATATTTCAAAGCATTATTGTTCTAAAGAATCGCACTTACTTGTTTGGCTAGAAAGGCTTTCTTTTTCACATTCAGTTTCCTCTTCACAGTGAATAGATCTTTCAAAAATTTAGCATAGGAAGGAACCTATTTAATAGCATCCAGCAAAGGTATATTGATTCTTACGTCTTTGAAATTTTCAAAAATTTTAGAGTTGTGATTGATTTTCCTTTGTTTGGTCATGGCTTGAGGAAATGGAAGTGCTGGCGGAGAATCAGTCTCTTCTTTGCAATTTTCAGATTCAACCCCTTCCTTACCCTCAGAGATTGACTCATCATCTTTCTCATAAGGTTCAAGAGAAGGTTTTTTAATAACCTTACCACTGCGAAGAGTAGTGACTGATTTGACTTGATCTATGTGTTGGCTTCCGGAACTACTTGCATTTGCATTGTATTGCCCCTTGACACTGCGCAGAGTAGTGACTGATTTGACTTGATCCATGTGTTGGCTTCCGGAACTACTTGCATTTGCATTGTATTGCCCTTTGGGATTTTGTTGTGGTTGAGATGGAAACTTACCTTTCTCTTGGAAACTGAGAGCAGATGTTAATTTTGCAAGAGTATCTTTAAAATCTGTCATGTTTTGAGCAAGTTGAATATTGATTGTCTCTTGCTTTTCAATGAATGCATACAATGTTTCCTCAGGATTTCTTCTAGGAGGTGGAGCATAAGGAGGTGCATATCCATGAGAATTTTGGAAATTATGGTGTGCTTGAAACGGTGGTTGTGAAGTTTGTATATTTTTATTATCACTCTTCCAACTGAAATTTAGATGATTTCTCCAACCAGGGTTGTATGTTTGGGAGTATGGGTTGTGGTTAACCCTTTGGAAACTGTTTAAAGCATGGACTTGTTCATGGAGACATTCCTTAAAAGAAGGCAAGGTTGGACAATTATTGGCTGAGTGTTCATTTGTTTCACATATTTGACACACAATGTTTTCAATAGATTATAATTGACCACTCTTTTTCAATTCTAGTGCCTCGACTTTTTTAGCTAAAGATACAAACTTGGCTTGAAGGCCATGATCTTCCCTAAGGAGGTTGTACATACCTCCACTAGATGTATGAGGTTGAGTTTTACTCGGTGCCTCATAAGTACCCGCGGTGTCCCAATTTTGAGCATTTTCAGCTAACAAGTCTAAGTACTCCATTGCTTCATCAGGATCTTTATCTTCAAAAGTTTTTTTTCAGCTAACAAGTCTAAGTACTCCATTGCTTCATCAGGGTCTTTATCTTCAAAAGTTCCATTGCACATCAATTCAACCATTTGCCTATCTTTAGGTGTTAACCCTTCATAGAAATGTGAAACCAATCTCCATGTTTCAAAACCATGATGAGGGCAAGTACTAAGCAAGTCTCGATACCTATCCCAACATTGGTAAAATGTTTCTCCTGGTTTTTGAGTGAAAGTGGTGATTTATCTTTTGAAAGAGTTTGTTCTATGAGATGGGAAAAACTTCTATAAAACCTATTGTTGCATTTCATCCCAAGCACACTCTTGAAAGAGTTTGTTTTATGAGATGGGAAAAACTTCTTTAAAAATTGTTGTTGCATTTCATCCCAAGCACGAATGGATCCTGGTCTTAAATTTTGTAGCCATGTTTTAGCTTTATCTTTTAATGAAAAAGGAAAAAGCTTTAATCTGATAGTGTTCATGCTACAAATTTAAATTATTATATGTGTTGCAGACCTCCTCAAATTCCCTTAAATGCAAGTATGGATTTTCCAATTCTAAGCCATGAAAAGAAGGTAAAAGTTGAATAATGTCTGGCTTAAAATTAAAATGAGATGCATCGGGAGGAAAAACTATGCATGATGGTGCACTTGTTCTTGTGAGATTCATGTGTTGTCGAAGTAATGAATAACCCGACAAGACTAGGGTCGAATCACAGGGAGGTTAATTGTACAAATTATAAACAACAACACAGTAGCAACAATAACAACAATAATATTAGTAGCAGTAATAATAATAATAATACTAATAGTATTACTACTACTACTACTACTAATAATAATAATAATAAAGAAAAAGAAGGAGAAGAAGAAGAAGAAGATGATGAGAATTTTGAGATGCAATATTAACGTAAAGATTTAACAATGATAACAATAAATGTCAAGGTTAGATGATTCACTAATGGTATGTTAAACAAGTATAGTATAAACTCTAATTAGTCAATTGGAAACCACACACAAAGGAGGTTCCAATTAGATTATAGATTATTAACATGATTACATTAGTCATCTTATTCGATTAATGCAAATACTTGTAAATCTCGTCAAGCATTCATGATTATAACTTATGTTAACAACAAATCAAGTTCCTTTCATAGCTCAGGTGTCGGTTATACCATACAGTATGAACTATGAAAGTGCCAAGCATTTGTTGTACCAAGTGTTATACAACATAAATCAAGATTAGTCATTTAACAAGCAAATTATTAAAGAGTGAATAAGATAACAAATATAAAACATGTTAGTATCAAACATTAAAGTCCATATTAAGTTTACACTATACTTATTCTTACACCATTAGTGTAACCTTTTCACCTTAACATAATAAACTTAGCTAGACATAATGAAAGAAAGAAAAATAAATAAACAAAATAAGAACATAAATAAGATAAGAGTTAACTAAGTAAATGAAAGGAAATGAAAGGCATAAACTTGATATTAATGAAAGTAAAGCACAAGCAATACAAAAAAATCAAAGAGAGAAAGCAAAAGCATGATCTTGATCTGGAGATCAAGATGCCTAAATGCATGGCAAATGCCTCCTTTTATAGGCCAAAATTGGGAACTATTGATTTGATGACTAATTGATGAGTGGCTAGCCAACTCTTGACTTGGTGACAATCCTTATCTTCTCTTGTCTACCCAACACATCATTGATAACGTCAAAATTAGAGCCACTCGAAAACATGAAAGTTGAAGGCAATTGTCTCAGCTGTCTTGTGTAAACAATTCAGCTCATTTTGACTTCTAGAACTCTAGATATGGCCAAAATACTAAACAGTGCTCAGGCTGGAGGATAGATTCGGGCTTCTTTGTTGTTGCAACAATTTGGACTTGAAAATGACCTTTTTAGATCTTAGGCTCCATATGAAAGTTGTACGCCTATGTCTTACCTTTCCATCCATATAAAGTGGACCTAAATCTGAGATCTATAGCTCTAGATATGACCCAATGACCGAACAGTGTTCCAGTTTGGATTGCACCGACATCTCTTTTCTAAGTTTGGCCATCTCTTTATCCTTTCAATTTCAGTTTTTAAATTCATCAATCAATCCTTTCATTTATGTGATAGGCCTGCATTTAAAATGAACATTTACCATAAATTAAAGGTATCTTATATTATTAGATATATTATTATAAAACAAGGTCTTTTTTAGTCAGATTCCCAAGACTATGTTGAGCATGTTCCTTATGGAATATTGGTCATAAATCATAAATTGCACGATGCTTATCTCGACTATGATAAGACTTAAGAGTCAATAGAAGATTATCTAAAGACTCTCTGTGTTTTGAAATAAATCCCACCTTTTGACAATTTTCACAGGTTTTGCAGGATGCATGTGATTCCTTGAATATGGTGGGCCAGTAAAATCCACTTTGTAAGATTTCTACAGTCCTCTTTTTTTAAGAGAATTGATCCCCACGTGCCTTAGAGTGACAAAATTTAATGAAATTACTTACCTCATTGTCGGGAATGCATTTTTTAAATATTTGATTAGGATAATAATTGAATAAGTAAGGGTCATCCCAATAAAAATTTTGCACTTTCCTCAAAAATTTTCTTTTGTCTTCGGTACTCTAGTGAGCTGGCAAAAATCTTGAAGCAAGAAAATTGATATTTTTAGCAAATCAAGGCATTGAACTAAGAGAAAGTAAAGACTCATCAGGAAAGTAATCATCGATTGGTGTGATGTCGGGTGTCAAATCTGTGGTCACTTTTGATAAAAGATTCGCATCAACATTTTCAGTGCCTTTTTCATCCTTAATTTCTTCCAAATTGGTCATGGCATGAGAAAATAGAAGTGCTGGAGGGGAATCAGTCTTTTCTTTGCAATGTTCAGATTCAACCCCTTCCTTACCCTTAGAGATTGACTCATCATCTTTCTCACAAGGTTCAAGAATTGGTTTTTGAATAACCTTACTGATTAGTACTTAAAAGTGCATTTTTATCATGGTTTTATATCATCATTTTGCACTTGAAGTATCAATAACTCCTTAACTAAAGTATGTTTTATAATAATATATCTAATAATATAAGATACCTTTAATTTGTGGTAAATATTCATTTTAAATGCAGGCCTATCACATAAATGAAAGGATTGATTGATGACTTTAAGAACTTAAATTGCAAGGGCAAAGAGATGATCAAAATTAGAAAAGAGATGTCGGTGCAATCCAAACCGGAACACTGTTTGGTAATTGGGTCATATCTGGAGCTATAGATCTCAGATTTAGGTCCACTTTATATGGATGGAAAGGTAAGACATAGACCTATAACTTTCATATGGAGCCCAAGATCTAAAAAGGCAATTTTCAAGTCCAAATTGTAGCAACAACAAAGAAGCCCGAATATGTCCTCAAGCCCGAGTACTGTTTAGTATTTTGGCCATATCTGGAGTTCTAGAAGTCCAAATAAGCTGACGTTTTTACACAAAAAGCTGAGACAATTGCCTACAACTTTCATGTTTTCAAGTGGATCAAATTTTGACGTTATCAATGACGTTTTGGGCAGACAAGAGAAGATAAGGATTGCCACCAAGTCAAGAGTTGGCTACGCACTCATCAATTAGTCATCAAATCAATAGTTCCCAATTTTGGCCTATAAAAGGAGGCATTTGCCATGCATTTAGGCATCTTGGTCTCCAGATCAAGATCATGCTCTTACTTTCTCTCTTTGTATTTTTTGTAATGTTTATATGCCATGCATTTAGGCATCTTGGTTTCCAGATTAAGATCATGCTCTTCCTTTCTCTCTTTGTATTTTTTATGCTTTGTTTTCATTAATATTAAGTTTATGCCTTTCATTTCCTTTCCTTTACTTAGTTAACTTTTATGTTCTTATTTTGTTTATCTATTTTGCTTTCTTTCATTATGTCTAGCTAAGTTAATTATGTCAAGGTGAAAAGGTTACACTAATGGTGTAAGAATAAGTATAGTGTAAACTTAATATGGACTTTAATGTTTGATACTAACATGTTTTGTATTTGTTATCTTGTTCACTCTTTAATACTTTGCTTGTTAAATGACTAATCTTGATTTATGTTGTATAACACTTGGTACAACAAATGCTTGGCACTTTCATAGCCCATAATGTATGGTATAACCGACACCTGAGCTATGAAAGGAACTTGATTTGTTGTTAACATAAGTTATAATCATGAATGCTTGACGAGATTTACAAGTATTAGCATTAATTGAATAAGATGACTAATGTAATCATGTTAACAATCTATAATCTGATTGGAACCTCGTTTGTGTGTGGTTTCCAATTGAATAACAAGAGTTTATACTATACTTGTTTGACATACCATTAGTGGAATCTCTAACGTTGACATTTGTTATTATCATTGTTTAATCTTTACATTAATATTCCATATCAAAGTTCTCATCATCTTCTTTTTCTTCTTCTTCTCCTTCTTTTTATTTATTATTATTATTATTATTATTACTACTACTACTACTACTATTACTACTACTAGTAGTAGTATTAGTGGTATTATTATCACTACTATTATTGTTGTTGTTGTTATTGTTACTATTGTTGTTGTTTATAATTGTTGTTTATAATTTGTACAATTAACCTCCCTGTGGTTCGACCCCACTCTTACCAGGTTATTTATTACTTCGACACTCCTGCACTTGGGAGAAGACATCAATCTTTTAGTCGTGTCACTTACCACTACAAAGAGCGATGACTGATTTGACTTGATCCATGTATTGACTTCCAGGACTATTTGCATTTGCATTGTATTGCCCTTTGGGATTTTATTGTGGTTGAGATGGAAACTTACCTTTCTCTTGGAAACTGAGAGTAGATGTTAATTTTGCAAGAGTATCTTTAAAATCTGTCATGTTTTGAGCAAGTTGAGTATTGATTGTCTCTTGCTTTTCAATAAATGCATACAAAGTTTCCTCAAAATTTCTTCTAGGAGATGGAGAATAAGGAGGTGCATATCCATAAGAATTTTGGAAATTATGGTGTGCTTGAAACTGTGGTGGTGAAGTTTGTGCATTGTCACTCTTCCAACTAAAATTTGGGTGATTTCTCCAACCAGGATTGTATATTTGCAAATATGGGTTATGATTGGACCTTTCAAAACTGTTTAAAGCATGGGCTTGTTCATGGAGACATTCCTTAAAAGAAGGCAAGGTTGGACAATTATTGGTTGAGTGTTCATTTGTTTCACATATTTGACACACAATGTTTTCAATAGATTTTAATTTACCACTCTTTTTCAATTCTAGTGCCTCGACTTTTCTAGCTAAAGATGCAAACTTGGCTTGAAGGTCATGATCTTCCCTAAGGTTGTACATACCTCCACTAGATATATGAGGTTGAGTTTTACGCGGTGCCTCATAAGTACCCGCGGCGTCCTAATTTTGAGCATTTTCAGCTAACAAATCTAAGTACTCCATTGCTTTATCAGGGTCTTTATCTTCAAAAATACCATTGCACATCAATTCAACCATTTGCCTATCTCTAGGTGTTAACCCTTCATAAAAATGTGAAACCAATCTCCATGTTTCAAAACCATGATGAGGGCAAGTATTAAACAAGTCTCGATACCTATTCTAATATTGATAAAATGTTTCTCTTGGTTTTTAAGTGAAAGTGGTGATTTGTCTTTTGAAAGAGTTTGTTTTGTGAGATGGAAAAAAACTTCTTTAAAAACTGTTGTTGTATTTCATCCCAAGCACGAATGGATCCTGGTCTTAAATTTTGTAGCCATGTTTTAGCTTTATCTTTTAATGAAAAAGGAAAAAGCTTTAATCTGATGGTGTTCATGCTATAATTTGAATCATTATATATGTTACAAACCTCCTCAAATTCCCTTAAATGCAAGTGTTTCGCTCAAACACTCAATATCCTCACACGCTCACACCTCTCATCTCACCTTCTTGCGAAATTGAAACCAACACCAAATTGAACCAACTTGGCAGCGCAATCCAAATAGATATATATGACTCAAGAAGCAATAACAACCAGAAAACAAGCAAAACGAAACTGCAATGATAGTCTCGCGAGTAGCAAACGAGTCTATCCGAAATATCAACGAAACTGAAGACTCGAATAAAAAAACAGAAACAAAAAAATAAACAACACCCAAATATGATGGATATGATGGAAATAAACTACAAGAAATGAAATCAACAGCAAGCAAGCGAATTTCAAACGTTGATGCAAGACATACTCGTTTATGACAAGTTAAGTCTGAATCTGGAACCTGAAGTAAATGATGTCCAATTGAGTTAAAATTTCAGATATAGTGCGATATCAACACAAATAGATAGAAAATAAATTTTGAGCAATTTATGACAAGGTTTGATATACTAACGTAAAAATGATATCCAATTGACCCTAAATTTTATATGTTCATCTAGCACATCTCCACTAGACTAAGTAGATCATGTTCTTTATGAAATAGTAGTCATAAATCATGAATTGCACGATGCACATCCCCACTAGGATGCGTCTCAAAAGTCAATAGAAGATTATCTAAAGACTCCTTACTCAGGCCATCCTTAATGAATTGTATTTTATCTTCACGGTTTATAGATACCATTCCTAAAGAACAACATTGTGCATTACAAGTCCATCTAGCACATCAATGACAGACTTTCAGTCGTTTTGCACGACGTTTCTTTACAAAAGTGCTTTTACCTGTTCCAAGCATGTGTGAAATAAGGAATTAGAGGACTCACCTGATAATCGGACCTTTACTTCAATCAACCAGCGAATATCTTCAGGAATTCCATTATTCATTAACAAACTCAATCTTACATATCTAGCACGATAAATTTTTGTAATCGCATTCTAAGGTAGAGCGGGAAAATACTTTTTTAATTTTTCAAGATTAGTGTCCATTTTCAAATAAGAATTGGAAGAGAGATTTAAAATATTACACAAATATATACACAGATATCAGTTATTGTGGGAAACTGAAAGAACCGACTTAAGTCACGGAGTACCGTTATCCGCCATTTGAATTGGGGTGAGAGAAACTAGCAAAAATCACTCAAAAAAAAATTCAATCTTTATATACAGGATCACCCAATTCAATAGAGTCATGTTCAACTGAAAAATTGTCAAAGTAAACTTTTAGACGATGTCCATTTACCTTGAAAACATTGTCATTCTTTGGATTCTCGATGTCGTAGGCCCCATATGGATACACATGTTTCACAATAAAAGGACTGCTCCATCTTGATCTTAATTTTCTAGGAAATAAATGCAGTCGAGAATTATAAAGTAAGACTTTTTGACCAACATTGAATGTTTTTCTCAGTATTTTCTTGTCATGAAACTTTTTAATTCTTGCTTTATGAAATCTTGAATTTTCATATGCATCATTTCTTATTTCCTCAAGCTCATTTATTTGTAATTTTTGCAGTTGACTAGCATCATCCAGATTTGAATTGAAAGCTTTAATAGCCCAATAAGCTTTATGTTCAAATTCCACAGGCAAGTGACAAGGTTTTCCATAGACTAGTCTATAAGGTGACATACCTAATGATGTTTTATAAGCAGTTCGATAAGCCCAAAGTGCATCATTAAGTCTTACAGACCAGTCTTTCCTATTAGGGTTCACTGTTTTCTCCAAAATATGTTTGATCTCCCTATTAGCAAGCTCTACTTGTCCACTTGTTTGAGGGTGATAAGGGGTGGCAACTTTGTGTGTGATTCCATATTTCTTCATTAAAGACTCAAATGGCTTGTTGTAGAAATATGTTCCACCATCACTTATTATGGCTCGAGGGACTCCAAATCGACTCAAAATATTTTCTTTCAAAAACTTTATCACTGTTTTGTGATCATTATTTCGACTTGGAATTGCCTCTATCCATTTTGAAACATCATCTACTGTGAATAATATGTATAAGAAACCAAATGATGGAGGGAATGAACCCGTGAAATCTATACCCAGCAGTCAAAGATCTCAATGACAATAATAGGATTTAAAGGCATCATGTGACGTTTTGAAATAGATCCCAACGTTTGACAATTTTCACAAGACTTGCAGAATGCATGTGAGTCTTTGAACATGGTGGGCCAATAAAATCCATTATAAAAGATTTTTGCAGCTGTCTTTTTTGACGAGAAATAACTTCCATATTCTTCAGAATGACAAAGTTTAATGACACTGCTTACCTCATTGTTGGGAATGAATCTTTGAAATATTTGATCAGGACAATATTTGAATAAGTTAGGGTCATCACAATAAAAATTCTTCACTTCGTTCAAAAACTTTTCTTTGTCTTGGGTACTCCAATTAGTTGGCAAATCTCCTAAAGCAAGAAAATTGATATTTTTATCATACCAAGGCATTGGATTAAGAGAAAGTAAGGATTCGGTAGGAAAGTAATCATTGATTGGTGTGATGTGAGATGTCGAATTTGTTGTCACTTTTGACAAAAGATCCACATCAACATTTTCGATGCATTTTTCATCCATGATTTCTTCCTCAAAATAAATCATTTGCAAATTTTCAGATTCATCCAACTCATTTTTACTTAAAGTAGATTCAAGTTGATCATAAACTAATTCGTGAATATGATCTACTTCTTGTAAATCATTATCATCTCCAGGTTGCTTGCAAATGTTGAAAATATTCATCTCCAATATCATGTTTCCAAATGATAGCTTCATCAGTCCATTCCTACAATTAATCAATGCATTAGAAGTTGCAAGAAACAAATGTCCTAAAATAATAGGAAATGAATTACATACTTCAACAGGTTTTGTGTCCAAGACAATAAAATCCACAGGATAAATCTATCGGCGAGTAAAAGAGTTATAGAAGTTGGTTTTAACTCACCTAGATTAAGACTCTGAAAAACTGAATATGGAAGTAAATTCACACTAGCACCGAGATCAAGTAAGGCTCTTTCAATTTTATTCTCTCCAATAAAACAAGAAATTGTAGGACAACCAGGGTCTTTATATTTCAAAGCATTATTGTTCTGAAGAATAACACTTACTTGTAAGGATTAAACAATAATAATAACAAATGTCAAGGTTAGAGGTTTCACTAATGGTATGTCAAACAAGTATAGTATAAACTCTTATTATTTAATTGGAAACCACACATAAAGGAGGTTCCAATCAGATTATAGATTGTTAACATGATTACATTAGTCATCTTATTCGATTAATGCTAGTACTTGTAAATCTCGCCAAGCATTCATGATTATAACTTATGTTAACAATAAATCAAGTTGCTTTCATAACTCAGGTGTCGGTTATACCATACAGTATGGGCTATGAGAGTGCCAAGCATTTGTTGTATCAAGTGTTATACAACATAAATCAAGATTAGTCATTTAACAAGCAAAGTATTAAAGCGTGAACAAGATAACAAATATAAAACATGTTAGTATCAAACATTAAAGTCCATATTGAGTTTACACTATACTTATTCTTACACCATTAGTGTAACCTTTTCACCTTGACATAATAAACTTAGTTAGACATAATGAAAGAAAGAAAAATAAATAAACAAAATAAGAACATGAATAAGATTAAAGTTAACTAAGTAAATGCAAGGAAATGAAAGGCATAAACTTGATATTAATGAAAGTAAAGCATAGACATTACAAAAAATACAAAGAGAGAAAGCAAGAGCATGATCTTGATCTGAACACCAAGATGCCTAAATGCATGGCAAATGCCTCCTTTTATAGGCCAAAATTGGGAACTATTGATTTGATGACTAATTGATGAGTGGGTGGCCAACTCTTGACTTGGTGACAATCCTTATTTTCTCTTGTCTGCCCAAAACATCATTGATAAAGTCAACCCTGGAGCCACTTGAAAACATGAAAGTTGTAGGTAATTGTCTCAGATTTCTTGTGTAAAAAGTTTAGCTCATTTCGAGTTCTAGAACCCCATATATGGCCAAAATACTGAACAGTGCTCGGGTTGGAGGACAGATTCGGGCTTCTTTGTTGTTGCAATAATTTGGACTTGACAATGGCCTTTTTAAATCTTGGGCTCCATATGAAAGTTATAGGCCTATGTCTTACCTTTCCATCCATATAAAGTAGACCTAAATCTGAGATCTATAGCTCCAGATATGACCCAATTACTGAATAGTGTTCCGGTTTGGATTGCACCGACATCTCTTTTCGAAATTTAGCCATCTCTTTGTCCTTTCAATTTAAGTTCTTAAATTCATCAATCAATCCTTTTATTTATGTGATAGGCCTGCATTTAAAATGAACATTTACCATAAATTAAAGGTATCTTATATTATTAGATATATTATTATAAACATGCTTTAGTTAAGGAGTTATTGATACTTCAAGTGCAAAATGATGATATAAAGCCATGATAAATTAGTTAAGGAGTTATTGATACTTCAAGTGCAAAATGATGATATAAAACCATGATAAAAATGCACTTTTAAGTACTAATCACACCCCCCAACCAGCTTATTACTAGTCCCTAGTAATCAAAGCGTTAAAAACAATTTGCAAATTCCACAAAGCAAGGTATTCATCATTTAACTTCCATTAATCTATCCAGATAAACAAACTCTCATTTATATATATATCTGCTCAATACCTCTTAACAAGATATTCATAAACCTTTCTTTTGTGCTCAATGTATCAACACATAATTATGGGGCTTTTCTTGGAAGAAAACAAAATTTTTGTTCTAATCTTTAAGGTTAATTTCTTGGGTTGAGATTATTATTTTTGACTTTTTTTGGTTTTTTTTTAAAAAATATATATACATATAATTTAAAAACATCATGCATCTTTAACCCATATAACGAGCTTTCAGCTAATGACTCCCAGACCAGTTGGTCTTAGGGCATTAGGTGTTAAGACACCCCTACGAGTTTAATAACTCGGGTCGCATATACTAATATGTAGATAGTGCAATTTTGATTCCCTTAAGCTTTTCTCCTCAACCCATGTAACAAGCGTTGGGCTAATAGCTCCCAAGTCAGTTGACTTTAGGGTATTAGGTGTTAAAACACTCCTTCGAGCTTAATTGCTTAGGTTAGGGAGGCTACGAAACCAAATTTATCTACATTTTTATTATCATCATTTTTTTTTCTTTCTTTTGTTTGTGTTTTTTTTTTTGCAAATTATATACTATTTATTTTCCTTAGTTGTTATCGTTAACAAAAGAACATAAATAATATAATAATCCAATGTGCAACCCACAATCATATGTTAAAGTGTGTGTGTGAAAATAAAGGTTTAAGAATACATGTTAAATGAAAATATGAGCAGAATTAAGTGATAATAATGCGAGAGTTTATAAGCCTGAATATTTCAAGAAGTATTATAATAGATCTTGTTAAGAATGGTTACTAAGATGCGTCTTAAGAGTCACTTTAACAAAAGAGTTCCTTTACTCTGTCATCCTAATAACAATAATTTTAAACATGCTTTATAAAATGGAAAACACATTTAGTTAATTTTTTTTTGGTCAACTACTATCCTCTCCCTCCAACCAAAACGAGGCATTGTCCTCAATGTCCTAAAGTAGAAAGATAGAATATAGAAGACATCACCTAA
>NW_011501112.1:52344-59287 GCF_000495115.2 Populus euphratica | reverse complement strand
ATACCGTTGCTAGATGTTATTAAACAGGTTCCTTCCTATGCTAAAATTTTGAAAGATTTATGCACTATGAAGAGGAAATTGAATATGAAAAAGAAAACCTTTTTAGCCGAACAAGTAACTGTCATTCTTCAAAACAATAATGCTTTGAATATAAAGACCCTGGTTGTCCTACAATTTCTTGCTTTATTGGAGAACATAAAATTGAAAGAGCCTTACTTGATCTTGGAGCTAGTGTGAATTTACTTCCGTATTCAGTTTTTCAAAGTCTCAAACTAGGTGAGTTAAAACCAACTTTTGTAACTCTTTTACTTGCTGATAAATCTGTAAAAGTGCCTAGAGGAATCATTGAAGATGTGTTAGTACAAGTTGATAAATTCATTTATCCTATGGATTTTATTATCTTAGACACACAACCTATTGAAGCATGTAATTCATTTCCAATTATTTTAGGACGTTCGTTTCTTGCAACTTCTAATGCATTGATTAATTATAGGAATGGATTGATGAAGTTATCATTTGGAAACATGACATTAGAGCTGAATATTTTTACATTTGCAAGCAACCTAAAGATGATAATGATTTACAAGAAGTGGAGTTTACTGAAACATTAATTCATGATTAATTTCAAACCACTTCTAGTGAAATTGAGATTGATGAATCTAATGATTTGCAAATGATTTATTTTCAGGAACAATCAAAGGCAAGTAATTGGAGATCATAAATTGAGGAATTGCCACCACGATCAATTAAGTCTATACCTTCAAGTGTTCAACCACCCAAACTTGATTTGAAGTCGTTGCCATTTAATCTCAAATACTCATTTTTGGGAGAAAATAAAACTTTTTCATTAATAATTTCTTCCAAACTTAATACACATCAAGAAGGTAAGTTATTACAAACTCTGAAAATGCATAAAAATGCATTAGGATGGACCATAGCTGACATAAAAGGAATTAGTGCTTTGATTTGTACACACATAATTTATTTAGAGGAAAATGTTAAACCCTCTAAGGAAATACAACAAAGGCTCAATCCTAATATGAACGAAGTAGTGAAAAATAAAGTCATTAAGTTTCTAGATAATGACATCATTTGTTCTATTTTTGACAGCAAATGGGTAAGTCCTACCCAAGTTATACCCAAGAAGTCTAGAGTCACTGTGATAATAAATGAGAATAATGAGTTAATTCACACTAGGACTGTTATTGGTTGACGCATGTGTATTGATTATAGAAAACTTAATTCAATGACTAGAAAATATCATTTTTCTTTACCTTTCATGAATTAAATCCTAGAAAGAGTTGCAGGTCATGAATTTTATTATTTTCTAGATGGCTATTCAGGTTACAACCAAATTGAAATTGCATTTAAAAATTAAGAGAAAACTACTTTCACATGTCCATTTGGTACTTTTGCATATTGAAGGATGCCTTTTAGATTATGTAAAGCACCAACCACGTTTCAAAGATGCATACTTAGTATATTTAGTGATATGGTTGAACATTTTCTTGAGATTTTTATGGATGATTTTTCTGTTTTTAGCTATTCATTTGATGATTATTTGACTAACTTAGAAAAGATTTTGAGTAGGTGTGAAGAGAAGAATCTTGTACTGAATTCACATTGTTTCGTAAAAAGAAATTGAAGTTGACAAATCTAAAATCGAGTTAATTGCTAACTTGCTACACCAAAATCTATTAAAAATGTTAGATCATTCTTAGAACATGCAAGTTTTTATAGAAGATTCATCAAAGATTTTATTGTAATATCTAAGCCCTTAAGTAACCTTCTAACAAAGGCTAATATTTTTGAATGGACTGAACATTATGAAGAAGCCTTTGTTAAACTTAAAAACTTACTTACTTGTGCTCCTGTCATTCAACATCCTGATTGGTCATTACCTTTTAAAATAATGTTTGACGCTAATGATTATATTGTAGGTGTTGTTTTAGGACAAAGAAAAGATAACCTTATGTGATTTACTATGCAAGTAAAACTTTAAATAGTGCTCAAATGAATTACACCACTAGTGAAAAAGAATTACTTATAATAGTATTTGCGTGTGAAAAATTCAGGTCTTATCTTGTTGGCTCACCTATTGTTGTTTTTTGATCATGTAGCATTGAAATATCTTCTTTCTAAGAAAGATTCTAAGGCTAAATTAATGCAGTGGATTTTGTTACTTCAATAATTTGATATCACAATCCAAGATAAGAAAGGCACCAAAAATGTTGTCGCAAATCATTTGTCAAGATTGACAACAGATTCAAAAACTAACATCACACCAATCGATGACTACTTTCTAGATGAATCTTTACTTTCTATCTCTACAATGCCTTGGTTTGCTAATATTGTCATTTTTCTTGTTTCAGCAAAATTGCCAACTCATTGGAGTACCTAAGATAAAAGAAAGTTCTTGAATGAAGTGAAGAACTTTTATTGGGATGACTAATATTTATTTAAATATTCTCCTGATCAAATATTTCGAAGATGCATCCCGACAATGAGTAAATAGTGTCATTAAATTTTATCGTTCTAAGGCATGTGGGGGCCATTTCTCATCAACAAAGACAACTGCAAAAATCTTACAAAATGGATTTTACTAGCCCACCATATTCAAGGACTCACATGCATTCTATAAGACTTGTGAAAATTGTTAAAAGTTGGGATCCATTTCAAAACGTCACATGATGCCTTTATATCATATTCTTGTCATTGAGATCTTTAACTGTTAAGGTATAGATTTCATTGGTTCATTTCCTTCATCATTTGGTTTTTTGTACATATTAGTCATAGTAGATTATGTTTCAAAATGGATAGAGGCAATTCTAAGTCGAGACAATGATCACAAAACAATGATAAAGTTTTTAAAAGAAAATATTTTGAGTCAATTTGGAATCCCTCAAGCCATGATAAGTGATGGTGGAACACATTTCTGCAACAAGCCATTTGATTCTTTAATGAAGAAATATGGAATCATATACAAATTTTCCACCCCTTATCACCCTCAAACAAGTGGACAAGTAGAGCTTGCTAATAGGGAGATCAAACACATCATGGAGAAAACAGTGAACCTTAATAGGAAAGACTAGTCTTTGAGACTTAATGATCTACTTTGGACTTATCAAACTGCTTATAAAACATCATTAGGTATGTCACCTCATAAACTAGTCTATGGAAAACCTTGTCACTTGCTTGTGGAACCTGTACATAAAGCTTATTGGGCTATTAAAGCTTTCAATTCAAATCTTGATGATGCTAGTCAACTGCAAAAATTACAAATAAATGAGCTTAAGGAAAAAAGAAATGATGCATATGAAAATTCAAGAATTCATAAAGCAAGAATCAAAGAGTTTTATGAAAAGAAAATATTGAGAAAAACATTCAATGTTGGTCACAAAGTCTTGCTTTATAATTCTCGACTACATTTATTTCCTGGAAAACTAAGATCAAGATGGAGCGGTCCTTTTATTGTGAAACATGTGTATCCATATAGGACTTGTGATACCGAGAATCCAAAGAATGACAATGTTTTCAAGGTAAATGGACATCGTTTGAAAGTTTACTTTTATAATTTTTCAGTTGAAAATGATTCTATTGAATTAGGTGATCTTGTATATAAAGATTTTTTTTTCCTCACACTATTTTTGTATTTCTTTTTTAGTGATTTTCACTAGTTTCTCTCACCCCAGTCAAATGGTGGACAACAATACTCCGTGACTTAAATCCGTTCTTTCAGTTTCCTAAAATAACTGATATTTGTGTATATATTTGTGCAATTCTTTGAATCTCTCTTTTAATTCTCATTTGAAAATGGATACTGATCTTGAAAAATTGAAAAAGTATTTTCCTGCTTTGCTTCAGAATAATTACAAAAATTTACCATTCTAGATGTGCAAGATTGAGGTTGTTAATGAATCATGAAATTCCTGAAGATATTTGCTGGTTGATTGAAGCAAAGGTCTGATTATCAGGTGAGTCCTCTAATTTCTTCATTTCAAACATGCCTAGAACAGGTAAAAGCACTTTTGCAAAGAAATATCATGCAAAATGACTAAAAGTGTATTATCGATGTGCCAAATGGACTTGTAATGCACAATATCGTTCTTTAGGAATGATATTTATAAACCGTGAAGATAAAATACAATTCATTCAGGATAGCCTGAGTAAGGAGTCTTTAGATAATCTTCTATTAACTCTTAAGACGCATCCTAATAGAGATATGCATCGTACAATTTATGATTTATGGCCCCATTTTCATAAAGAACATGATCAACTTAGTCTTAGGAATCTAATTAAAAAAGATCTTGCTTGCCAGTTTTTAATAAAACTAGATGGGAAGCTTATCCCTAACCCATAGAGGGCGTTTAAGTCGTTCTTAAACATAAAACCAAGGCAAGATGTGAGTCATAATCACAAGTACCTGTACATACACATGTTTTTCAAAAATAAATAAATAAATAAAAAGAGAGTGTGTGAGACTCCAGCTGGCCTACATATAGGTGGTATGATTGCCTTTTTAATTTCTCATCTATAAAATCCTCTCTTCCTTCCTTTCATTTCTACTCAATCCATACAAAAGTGTGTAAAAATGGCAAGTTCCTCGGGTCATCACATAAAAAATATTTGTGTTTTTGGTGGATCTAGTTTTAGGAAAGAAAAGGAGTTTTCAGAATCAGCAAATCATTTTGGTCAGGTACTAGCTGAGAGAAAGATTCATATAGTGTATGAGGGAGGCAGTCTTGGGTTAATGGAAGGTGTGTCAATAGTTGTATTTTTAGGAGGTCGTCAAGTTTTGGGGGTCATCCCTGAAGCTTTAGCACAATGGGACATCATTGAAAAAATAATTGGAAAGGAACTGCAAGTCTATACAATGTCTGCTTGAATAAATGCAATG
The DNA here is from genome assembly GCF_000495115.2 of Populus euphratica. Classification (NCBI taxonomy): domain Eukaryota; kingdom Viridiplantae; phylum Streptophyta; class Magnoliopsida; order Malpighiales; family Salicaceae; genus Populus; species Populus euphratica. The sequence goes on along the minus strand of NW_011501112.1, from coordinate 54,390 downwards.
TTTAACCATGCAGATGCCTTAATTGCCTTACCAGGTGGTCTAGGCACATTGGAAGAGATCTTTCATATTTCCTCTTGGCCCTAACTGCACATTCACCATAAACCTATAGGTCTGTTAAATGTTAATGGTTATTATGATAAGTTGTTGTCTTTTCTTGATCATGCTATGGAACAGGAATTTCTAACATCTTCTGCATAACAAATCATAATCTCTGCTACTACTGCTAAGTAATTGATTAACCAACTATAATCTTTCATTCTTGTAATTGATCCACCCATGAGTCGCATAAATTGGTCATCCAACGAAAGCCGGAAAAAGCTTAGATTGGATTTGAGTCTTTATTTATGAATTTTTTATGTCTTTTGGTTTTATTATTTGTTTTGTTGTTTTTTATAAGTGTGTTTTAGGTTGTCAGTGTTCATTATTTCAGGTGATGTCTTCTATACTCTATCTTTCTATATTAGGATATTGAGGACAATATCTCATTTTGGTTGAGGGGAGGGGGTAGTAGTTGACAAAAAAAAAACTAACTGTGATTTCTATTTCATAAAGCATATGTAAAATTGTTGTTACTAGGTTGACAAAGTAAAGGAGCTCATTTGTTAAAGTGACTCTCGAGACGCATCTTAGTCACCATTCTTAACAAGGTCTATCATAATACTTCTTAAAATATTCAAGTTTACAAACTCTCGCATTGTTACCACTTAATTCTGCTCATATACTCATTTAACATGTATTCTTAAACCTTAATTTACACACACACTTTAACATATGATTGTGGGTTGCATATTGGATTATTGCATTATTTATGTTCTTTTGTTAAAGGTAACAACTAAGGGAAATGGATAGTATATAATTAAAAAAAAACAAAAACAAAAAAATAATGATAATAAAAATATGGATAAGTTTGGATTCGTAACCTCCCTAACCTAAGCAATTAAGCCCGAAGGGGTGTCTTAACACCTAATACCCTAAAGTCAACTGACTTGGGAGCTATTGGCCCAAGCCTTGTTACATAGGTTGAGGAGAAAGGCTTAAGGGAATCAAACATTGCATTATCTACGTATCAGTATCTGTGACCCGAGTTACTAAGCTCGTAGGGGTGTCTTAACACCTAATGCCCTAAGACCAACTAGTTTGGGAGTCATTAGCCGAAAGCTCGTTACATGGGTTAAAGATGCATGGTGTTTTAAGTTATATGTATATATATTTAAAAAATAAAGAAAAAATAATAATAATCCCAATCCAAAAAAGTTAACCTTAAACATTAGAATACAAATTTTGTTTTCTTCCAAGAAAAGCCCCATAAGTATGTATTGATATATTGAGCACAAAAGAAAGGTTTATTAATATCTTGTTAAGAGGTATTGAGCTTATAAATTTAATGAGAGTTTGTTTATCTAGATAGATTAATGAAAGTTAAATGATGAATACCTTGCTTTGTGGAATTTGCAAATTCTTTTTCTATTTTAACGCTTTAATTACTAGGGACTAGTAATAAACTGGTTGGGTGGTGTGATTAGTACTTATATCATTTTGCACTTGAAGTATTAATAACTCCTTAACTAAAACATGTTTTATAATAACATATCTAATAATATAAGATACCTTTAATTTATGGTAAATTTTCATTTTAAATGCAGGCCTATCACATAAATAAAAGGATTGATTCATGAATTTAAAAATTAAAATTGAAAGGACAAAGAGATGGCCAAACTTAGAAAAGAGATTTCGGTGCAATCCAAACCAGAACGTTGTTCGATAATTGGGTCATATCTGGAGCTGTAGATCTTAGATTTAGGTCTACTTTATATGGATGGAAAGGTAAGATATAGGCCTATTGACATGACTAAAAGACTGATGTCTTATCCCAAGTGCAAGAGTGTAGAAGTAATAAATAACTCGGCAAGACCAGGGTCGAACCACAGAGAGGTTAATTGTATAAATTATAAATAACAATAATACAATAGCAATAACAATGACAACAATAATAACAACAACAATAATAATAATAATAAAGAAAAAGAAGGAGAAGAAGAAAAAGAA
>NW_011501112.1:37074-52307 GCF_000495115.2 Populus euphratica | reverse complement strand
GAAGAGAACTTTGAGATGGAATATTAATGTAAGGATTAAACAATGATAATAACAAATGTCAAGGTTAGAGGATCCATTAATGGCATGTCAATGTCAAGGTTAGAGGTTCCACTAATGGTATGTCAAACAAGTATATTATAAACTCTTATTATTCAATTGGAAACCACACACAAAGGAGGTTCCAATCTCATTATAGATTGTTAACATGATTACATTAGTCATTTTATTCGATTAATGCTAATACTTGTAAATATCATCTAGCATTCATGATTATAACTTATGTTAACAACAAATCAAGTTCCTTTCATAGCTCACGTGTCGGTTATACCACACAGTATAGGCTATGAAAATGCCATTTATTTGTTGGACCAAGTGTTATACAACATAAATCAAGATTAGTCATTTAACAAGCAAAGTATTAAAGAGTGAACAAGATAACAAATACAAAACATGTTAGTATCAAACATTAAAGTCTATATTAAGTTTACATTATATTTATTCTTACACCATTAGTGTAACCTTTTCACCTTGACATAATAAACTTAGCTAGACATAATGAAAGAAAGAAAAATAAATAAACAAAATAACAACATAAATAAGATAAAAGTTAACTAAGTAAATGAAAGGAAATGAAAGCATAAACTTGATATTAATAAAAGCAAAGCATAAATATTACAAAAAATACAAAGAGAGAAAGCAAGAGCATGATCTTGATCTGGAAACTAAGATGCCTAAATGCATGGCAAATGCCTCCTTTTATAGGCTAAAATTAGGAACTATTAGTTTGATGACTAATTGATGAGTGGGTGACCAACTTTTGACTTGGTGACAATCCTTATTTTCTCTTGTCTGCCCAAAGCGTCCTTGATAACATCAAAATTTGAGCCACATGAAAACATGAAAGTTGTAGGAAATTGTCTCAGCTTTCTTGTGTAAAAACTTCAACTCCTTTGGACTTCTAGAACTTTAGATATGGGCCAAACACTGAATAGTGCTCGGGCTGGAAGACATATTCAAACTTCTTTGTTGTTGCAATAATTTGGACTTGAAAATGACATTTTTAGATCTTAGGCTCCATATAAAAGTTATAGGCCTATGTCTTACCTTTCCATCCATATAAAGTAAACCTAAATCTAAGATGTACAACTCCAAATATGACCCAATTACCAAACAACGGGTTTAGATTGCACCGACATCTCTTTTCTAAGTTTGGTAATCTCTTTATCCTTTCAATTTCAGTTCTTAAATTCATCAATCAATCCTTTTATTTATGTGATAGGCCTGAATTTAAAATGAACATTTACTACATATTAAAGGTATCTTATATTATTAGATATGTTATTATAAAACATGTTTTAGTCAAGGAGTTATTGATACTTCAAGTGCAAAGTCATGATGTAAAACCTTGATAAAAATGCTCTTTTCAGCACTAATCACACCCCCCAACCAGCTTATTACTAGTCCCTAGTAATCAAAGCGTTAAAATAGAAAAACAATTTGCAAATTCCACAAAGCAAGGTATTCATCATTCAACTTCCGTTAATCTATCTAGATAAACAAACTCTCATTAAATTTATAAATCTGCTCAATACCTCTTAACAAGATATTAATAAACCTTTCTTTTGTGCTCAATATATCAACACATAATTATGGGGCTTTTCTTGGAAGAAAACAAAATTTTTGTTCTAATGTTTAAGGTTAACTTTCTTGGATTGGAATTATTATTTTTTTCTTTTTTTAAATATATATACATATAACTTAAAACACCATGCATCTTTAACCCATGTAACGAGCTTTCGGCTAATAACTCTCAAACTAGGTGTTGAGACACCCCTACGAGCTTAGTAACTCGGGTCGCAGATACTGATACGTAGATAGTGCAATATTTGATTCCCTTAAGCTTTTCTCCTCAACCCATGTAACAAGCCTTGGGCCAATAGCTCCCAAGTCAGTTGACTTTAGGGTATTAGGTGTTAAGACACCCCTTCGGGCTTAATTGCTTAGGTTAGGGAGGTTACGAATCCAAACTTATCCATATTTTTATTATCATTATTTTTTTGTTTTTGTTTTTTTTTAATTATATACTATCCATTTCCCTTAGTTGTTACCTTTAACAAAAGAACATAAATAATGCAATAATCCAATATGCAACCCACAATCATATGTTAAAGTGTGTGTGTAAATTAAGGTTTAAGAATACATGTTAAATGAGTATATGAGCAGAATTAAGTGGTAACAATGCGAGAGTTTGTAAACTTGAATATTTTAAGAAGTATTATGATAGACCTTGTTAAGAATGGTTACTAAGATGCGTCTCAAGAGTCACTTTAACAAATGAGCTCCTTTACTTTGTCATCCTAGTAACAACAATTTTATATATGCTTTATGAAATAGAAATCATAGTTAGTTATTTTTTTTTGTCAACTACTACCCTCTCCCTCCAACCAAAAGGAGACATTGTCCTCAATATTCTAAGGTAGAAAGATAGAGTATAGAAGATATCACTTGAAATAATGAACACTAACAAACTTGAAACACACTAAAACAAAAATAAGAAATAACAAAACACAATAATAAAACAAAAAGAGAAAAAAAATAAAATTAAAAATGAAGACTCAAATCTAATCTAAGCTTTTTACGGCTTTCCTTAGATGACAAATCTATGCGACTCATGGAGGGATCAATTATAGGTATGAAAGATTATAGTTGGTCAATTAATTGTTCAGCAGTAGCAGCAGAGATTATGATTTTTCGTGCAAAATATGTTAGAAATTCCTGTTCCACAGCATGATCAAGAAAAGACAACAACTTATCATACTAACTATTAACATTTAACAGACCTATGGGTTTATGGTGAATGTGCAGTTAGGGCCAAGAGGAAATATGAAAGATCTCTTTCAATGTGCGTAGACCACCTGGTAAGGCAATGAAGGCATCAACATGGTTAAACATTGCATTCATTCGAGTCGGCATTGTAGAGACCTGAAGTTCCTCTCCAATTGTTTTTCCAATGATGTCCCTTTATGCTAAAGCTTTAGGGACAACCCCCAAAACTTGACTACCTCCTAAAAATACAGCTATTGACATACCTCACATTAACCTAAGACTGCCTCTCCCATACATTAAATGAATCTTTCTCTCAGCTAGCACCTGACCAAGATGATTTGCTAATTCTAAAAACTCATTTTCTTTCCCAAGACTAGATCCACCGAAAACACAAATACTTTTTATTTGATGACTTGAGGAACTTGTCATTTCTACATACTTCTATATTTGATGAATGTATCGGTTGAGTGGAAATGAAGGGAAGGAAGAAAGGATTTTATAGATGAGAAATTAAAAGGGCAATTATACCACCTATGTGTAGGCTAGCTAGAGTCTCCCTCTCTCTCTCTCTCTTTATTTATTTATTTTTGAATAAGCATGTGTATGTACAGGTAGTTGTGATTGTGGCTCACATCTTCCCTTGGTTTTACGTCCAATAACGACTTAAACACCCTCTATGGGTCGGGGATAGGCTTCCCATCCAGTTTTCTTAAAAACTGGCAAACATGGTCTTTTTTAGTCAGATTCCTAAGACTATGTCAAGCATGTTCTTTATAAAATTAGGTTCATAAGTCATGAATTGCACGATGCTTATCTCGACTATGATGAGACTTAAGAGTCAATAGAAGATTATCTAAAGACTCTTTGTGTTTTGAAATAAATCCCACCTTTTGACAATTTTCACAGGTTTTGTGGAATGCATGTGATTCCTTGAATATGATGGGCCAGTAAAATCCACTTTGTAAGATTTCTACAGTCCTTTTTTTACGAGAAATGATCCCCGCGTGCCTTAGACTGACAAAATTTAATGACATTACTTACCTCATTATCGGGAATGCATCTTTGAAATATTTGATCAGGATAATAATTGAATAAGTAAGGGTCATCCCAATAAAAACTTTGCACGTTGCTCAAAAAGTTTCTTTTGTCTTCAGTACTCTAGTGAGCTGGCAAAAATCCTGAAGTAAGAAAATTGATATTTTTAGCAAACCAAGGCATTGAACTAAGAGAAAGTAGAGATTTATTAGGAAAGTAATCATCGATTGCTGTGATGTCGGGTGTCGAATCTGTTTTCACTTTTGATAAAAGATCCGTATCAACATTTTCGGTGCCTTTTTCATCCTTGATTTCTTCCTGATTGGTCATGACATGAGAAAATGGAAGTGCTGGTGGGGAATTAATCTTTTCTTTGCAATGTGCAGATTCAACCCTTTCCTTACCCTTAAAGATTGACTTATCGTCTTTCTCACAAGGTTCAAGAATTGGTTTTTGAATAACCTTACCACTACAAAGAATGATGACTGATTTGACTTGATCTATGTGTTGACTTCCAAGACTACATGCATTTACATTGTATTGCCCCTTGAGATTTTGTTGTGGTTGAGATGGAAACTTACCTTTCTATTGAAAACTAAGAGCAGATGTGAATTTTGCAAGAGTATCTTTAAAATCTGTTATGTTTTGAGCAAGTTGTGTGTTGATTGTCTCTTGCTTTTCAATAAATGCATACAAAGTTTCCTCAAAATTTCTTATAGGAGGTGGAGCATAAGGAGATGCATATCTATGAGAATTTTGGAAATTGTTGTGTGCTTGAAACGGTGGTTGTGAAGTTTGTAAATTGTTATTATGACTCTTCCAACTGAAATTTGAGTGATTTCTCCAACCAGGGTTGTATGTTTGTGAGTATGGGTTTTGGTTGGCCCTTTGGAAACTTTTTAAAGCATGGGCTTATTCATGGAGACATTCCTTAAAAGAAGGCAAGGTTGAAGAGTTACTGGTTGAGTGTTTATTTTTTTCACATATTTGACACACAATGTTTTCAATAGATTTTAATTGACCACTCTTTTTTAATTCTAGTGCCTCGACTTTTCTAGCTAAAGATGCAAACTTGGCTTGGACATCATGATCTTCCCTAAGGTTGTACATACCTCTGCTAGATGTATGAGGTTGAGTTTTACTTAGTGCCTCATAAGTACCCGCGGTGTCCTAATTTTGAGCATTTTCAGCTAACAAGTCTAAGTACTCCATTGCTTCATCAGGTTCTTTATCTTCAAAAGTTTCATTGCATATCAATTTAACCATTTGCCTATCTCTAGGTGTTAACCCTTCATAAAAATGTGAAACCAATCTCCATGTTTCAAAACCATGATGAGGGCAAGTAGTAAGCAAGTCTCGATACCTATCCCAACATTGGAAAAATGTTTCTCCTGGTTTTTGAGTGAAAGTGGTGATTTTCCTTTTGAAAGAGTTTGTTTTGTGAGATGGGAAAAACTTCTTTAAAAACTGTTGTTGCATTTCATCCCAAGCACCAATGGATCCTAGTTTCAAATTTTGTAGCCATGTTTTAGCTTTATCTTTTAATGAAAAAGGAAAAAGCTTTAATCTAATGTTGTTCATGCTACAATTTGAATCATTATATGTGTTACAAACCTCCTCAAATTCTTTTAAATGCAAGTATGAATTTTCTAATTCTAAGCCATGAAAAGAAGGTAAAAGTTGAATAATGCCTGGCTTGAAATTAAAATGAGATGCACTAGGAGGAAAAACTATGCATGATGGTGCACTTGTTCTTGTGAGATTCATGTGGTCTCTAAGTGTTCTAGCATGGTTATTCTCATTATGAAGTGATTGATTATCTTCTTCGTCCATATTTTCTAAAAATGATGAGGATACCCTACAAAGTCTACCACATAATGTACGTGACCATGCTCTCATGCACATGTAGGAATAGAATAAAAGAAAAAAGAAAACGAAAGAAGAAGAAAGAAGAGACGAGAAACAAAGTTATATACAAGAAAAGTGAAAAGAGAAAATAAAATAAATGCTATAATTTGTACAATAACTTACCTCCCCGGCAACGACGCCAAAAACTTGACACGACTAAAAGATTGATCCCTTCTCCTAAGTGCAGGAGTGTCGAAGTAATAAATAACTTGGCAAGACCGGGGTCGAACCACAAGGAGGTTAATTATACAAATTATAAATAACAATAATACAATAGCAATAATAATAACAACAATAGTAATAGTAATAATAATAATAATAAAGAAGGAGAAAAAGAAGAAGATGAAGAGAACTTTGAGATGGAATATTAATGTAAGGATTAAACAATGATAATAACAAATGTCAAGGTTAGAGAATCTATTAATGGTATGTCAAACAAGTATATTATAAACTCTTATTATTCAATTGGAAACCACACACAAAGGAGGTTTCAATCTTATTATAGATTGTTAACATGATTACATTAGTCATCTTATTCAATTAATGCTAATACTTATAAATCTCGTCAATGATTCATGATTATAACTTATGTTAACAAAAAATCAAGTTCCTTTCATAGCTCAGGTGTTGGTTATACCATACAGTATGGGCTATGAAAGTGTCATGCATTTGTTGTACCAAGTGTTATACAACATAAATCTAGATTAGTCATTTAACAAGCAAAGTATTAAAGAGTGAACAAGATAACAAATACAAAACATGTTAGTATCAAATATTAAAGTCCATATTGAGTTTACATTATACTTATTCTTACACCATTAGTGTAACCATTTCACCTTGACATAATAAACTTAGCTAAACATAACGAAAGAAAGAAAAATAAATAAACAAAGTAAGAACATGAATAAGATAAAAGTTAACTAAGTAAATGAAAGACATAAACTTGATATTAATGAATGCAAAGCATAAACATTACAAAAAATACAAAGAGAGAAAGAAAGAGCATGATCTTGATCTGGAAACCAAGATGCTTAAATGCATGGCAAATGCCTCCCTTTATAGGCCAAAATTGGGAACTATTGGTTTGACGACTAATTGATGAGTGGGTGACCAACTCTTGACTTGGTGACAATCCTTATCTTCTCTTGTTTTCCCAAAACATCATTGATAACATCAAAATTGGAGCCACTTAGAAACATGAAAGTTGTAGCAAATTATCTCAGCTTTCTTAAGTAAAACATTCAGCTCCTTCGAACTTCTAAAACTTCAGATATGGGCTAAACAGTGAATAGTGCTCGGGTTGGAAGACATATTCGGACTTCTTTGTTGTTGCTACAATTTCGACTTGAAAATGACATTTTTAGATTTTGGGCTCCATATAAAAGTTGTAGGCCTATGTCTTACCTTTCCATCCATATAAAGTAGACCTAAATCTGAGATATACAAATCCATATATGACCTAATTACTGAACATTGTTCCGGTTTGGATTGAACCGACATCTTTTTTCTAAGTTTGGCCATCTCTTTATCCTTTCAATTTCAGTTCTTAAATTCATCAATCAATCCTTTCATTTATGTGATAGGCCTGCATTTAAACTGAACATTTACTATAAATTAAAGGTATCTTATATTATTAGATACATTATTATAAAACATGTTTTAGTTAAGGAGTTATTGATACTTCAAGTGCAACATAATGATATAAACCTTGATAAAAATGCACTTTTCAGTAGTAATCACCTATAACTTTCATTTAGAGCCAAAGACTTGAAAAGGCCATTTTCAAGTCCAAAGTGTATTAACAACAAAGAAGTCTGAATTTGTCTTCCAGCCCGAGCACTGTTGAGTGTTTGACCCATATCTGGAGTTCTAGAAGTCTAAATAACCTAAATTGTTTACACAAGAAAGCTGAGATAATTTCTTACAACTTTCATGTTTTCAAGTGGCTCTAATTTTGATGTTCTCAATGACGCTTTGGGTAGAGAAGAGAAGATAAAGATTGTCACCAAGTCAAGAATTGGTCACCCACTCATCAATTAGTCATCAAATCAATAGTTTCCAATTTTGGCCTATAAAATGAGGCATTTTCCATACATTTAGGCATCTTGGTTTCCAAATCGAGATCCTACTCTTGCTTTCTCTCTTTGTATTTTTTGTAATGTTTATGCTTTGCTTTCATTAATATCAAGTTTATGCCTTTCATTTCCTTTCATTTACTTAGTTAACTTTTATCTTATTTATGTTCTTCTTTTGTTTATTTATTTTTCTTTCTTTCATTATGTCTAGCTAAGTTTATCATGTCAAAGTGAAAAGGTTACACTAATGGTGTAAGAATAAGTATAGTGTAAACTTAATATGGACTTTAATGTTTGATACTAACATGTTTTATATTTGTTATCTTGTTCACTTTTTAATACTTTGCTTGTTAAATGACTAATCTTGATTTATGTTGTATAACACTTGGTACAACAAATGCTTGGCACTTTCATAGCCCATAATGTATGGTATAACCGACACCTGAGCTATGAAAGGAACTTGATTTGTTGTTAACATAAGTTATAATCATGAATGCTTGATGAGATTTACAAGTATTAGCATTAATTGAATAAGATGACTAATGTAATCATGTTAACAATATATAATCTGATTGGAACCTCCTTTGTGTGTGGTTTCCAATTGAATAATAAGAGTTTATATTATACTTGTTTGACATACCATTAGTGGATCCTCTAACCTTGACGTTTGTTATTATCATTCTTTAATTGTTATATTAATATTCCATCTCAAAGTTCTCATCTTCTTCTTCTTCTTCTTCTTCTTCTTCTTTTTCTTTATTATTATTATTGTTGTTGTTATTATTATTATTATTATTATTGTTATTACTATTATTGTTGTTGTTGTTGTTATTGTTGTTGTTGTATTATTATTATTTATAGTTTGTACAATTAACCTCCCGTGGTTCAACCCCGGTCTTGTCGGGTTACTTATTACTTCGACACTCCTACACTTGGGAGAAGACATCAATATTTTAGTCGTGTTAGTTGCACATTGGATTATTACATTATTTATGTTCTTTTGTTAAAGGTAACAACTGAGGGAAAGGGATAATATATAATTTGAAAAAAAAACAAAAAAAGGAGCAAAAAAATTAATGATAATAAAAATATAGATAAGTTTTGTTTCGTAGTCTCCCTAACCTAAGCAATTAAGCTTGAATGAGTGTTTTAACACCTAATACCCTAAAGTCAACTGACTTGGGAGCTATTGGCCCAACGCTTGTTACATGGGTTGAGGAGAAAAGCTTAAAGAAATAAAACATTGTATTATCTACGTATCAGTATCGGCAACTCGAGTTACTAAGCTCGCAGAGGTGTCTCAGTATCACCATCACCATCACCATCACCATTATTATTATTATTATTATTAATTTATATAGTTAGCTTCTTTGTGGTTCAGCTCCGGTCTTGCTAGATTATTTATTACTTTGGAGAAGATATCAATCTTTTAATCGTTTTAGTTTGGTGAGAGAGATTGATGGTAGAAAGAAAAAGAAATAGATAATGACCATTTAGCACATGGAAGGAGTTGAAGACAATATTAAAGAAGAGGTATGTTCTTAACTACTATCATCGAAAGTTGTTTAATCATTTAGAAATGATTACACAAGGTAATAAGAGTAGAGGAGTATCATAAAGAATTAGAGATGGCTATAATTAGGGCTTATGGCTACCCAATTTTAAACCTATGTTTTTGATAGATTTTTTTCAAAAAAAACCAAAAATAGCAAAAAACAAAAACAATGAAAACCCAAAAAATGCATTTTTGATATATTTGCATCGTTTTTAGCATTTTCAACATCATCTCAAAAGAATTTAAATTTTCTAAGGTATTTTGAATGTTTTTAACTTTTAAAGTGTTGATTTTACCATCATTGATTTTTCTTGTTGAATTGACGTTGATATTGCTCGCTTTTAAAATTAAAAAAATAAGAAAAAAATTAAAATTGATAAAAAATAATGAAGTTGAGAGATCAATGTGATTTGGGGACCAATCCACTTTGCCTATAAATGAAGGTCACAATACACACAAAAAAAAGGGAGCAAATTTACAAGGGGGAAACTTTGAAAGACCAAGGGGTAAGACAAGAAACCCAAAACCTAAATCTATCTCTACTTAATCAACCCTTCTTTTTTCTCCTAGAGCCACCGCCCCCCTATGACCATCTCTCTTACCTCACACTATCGAACACTAACCTCTCCTTTCTCTTGGTTTATAGCCATCCCTAGCCATTTCCCCCTCTAGCCGACCAAAGCCTTTCCTTTCCTTTGGCTAAAACCTAAACGAGTCACCTCTCAACACCATTTCCTCTATTTTTGTCCACAGTCATCCCTCCTCCCTCTCTCAGTCATCTCTTCCCATTAGCCAACCATATCTTAGCCTTCCTGCTCAACAATTATTCCTATCTCCACCGTAGCTTTAGCGGCCACAGACCCACGATCTTCATTGTCACCTACTGCAGCGTGGCATCCTCACCGAAGATCCAGCAGCTCACACCTGATAGCACCCAAGTAACAATCTCTTCTCCACAACAAAGCTAGCTGAATAGACAACAACCACAAGAGCCCTTATAGACGATAGTAGCAAGGTGATTAATACTTAAAAGTGTATTTTTATCAATGTTTTATATCATCATATTACACTTAAAGTATCATTAAATTTCCTAACTTAAGAATGTTTTATAAAAACAAGTCTGATAATATAAGATAACTTTAATTCATGGTAAATGCTCATTTTAAATGTAGACATATCTCACAATTCAAAGGATTGATTTATGCGATTAACTATTGAAAGTGAGAAGACAAAGAGAGGGTTAAGCTTAGAAAAAAGATGTTGGTTTAGTCCAAATTGGAATACTGTTAAGTCATTAGGCCATATATGAACCTATAGAACTTGGATCTGGGTCTACTCTATATGGATGGAAAGATAAGACATAGGCCTAAAACTTTCATGTGGAGTCCAAGATTCAAAAATATTGTTTTTAAGTTCAAATTATAGCAACAATGGAGAAGTCGAAATATGTCTTGTAGCCCCGATATTGTTCAATGTTTAGCCCATATCTTGAGTTTGAGAAGTCCAAATGACCTCATTTTTTTTTTGTTGGAAAGATGAGACAATTTCCTAGAACTTTCATAAATACAGTCTATTCAAATTCTAATGTTATCAATGATGTTTTATTTAGACAAGAAGATAAGAATTGTCACCAAGTCAAAGATTTTGCCACTCACTCAACAATTAGACAACAAATCAATAGTTCCAAATTTGGCCTATAAAAGGAGGCATTAGCCATTCATTTAGGCATCTTGGTTTTCAAATCAAGATCATGTTCTTGCACTTTTTTTATATTTCTATAATGCTTAAGTTTTTTTCATTAATCTCTTATTTATGCCTTTCATTTCCTTCACTATACTTATATAAATATGTTCTCTTCTTGTTTATTTATGATTTTTTTTTATTATGTTTAGTATTACATCAGGGTGAAAAGGTTATGACACGACCACAAGATTGATGTCTTCTCCTAAGTGTAGGAGTGTCAAAGTAATAAATAACCTGACAAAACCAGAGTCGAACCATAGAGAGGTTAACTATATAAATTATAAATAACAATAATGATGATGATGATTATGATGATGATGATGATGAATTAAAGAGGATTTTGAGATGTAAGATTAATATAAGGATTAAATAAGGATAAAACAATTGTCAAGATTAGAGGATCCACTACTAATGATATAAACTCATTTTACTACTCAACTAGAAACCACACATAAAGAAAGTTCCAATCAGATTATAAATTGTTAACATAATTACATTAGTTATCTTTCGAATAATGCTAATACTTGTAATTGTTGTCAGGTATTCATGATTATAACTTATGTTAACAACAAATCAAGTTCTTTTTATAGCACATGTATCGGTTATACCATACGGTTGGGCTATAAAAATGCAAAGTATTTGTTGTAGCAAGTGTTATATAACATAAATCTAGATTAATTATTTAACAAGCAAAGTATTAAAAGTGAACAAGATAATAAATACAAAGCATGTTAGTATCAAACATTAATGTTCATGTTGAGTTTATACTATACTTATTGCTACACTATTAGTGTAACCTTTTCACCTTGACATAATAAACTTAATTAAACATAATGAAAGAGAGAAACATAAATAAACAAGATAAGAAAATAAATAAGATATAAGTTAATTAAGTAAATGAAAGGAAATGAAAAGCATAAACAAGAGATTAATGAAAACAAAACTTAAACATTACAAAAATATAAAAAGAGAGAGCAAAAACATGATCTTGATCTGAAAACCAATATGCCTAAATGCATGGCAAATACCTCCTTTTATAGGCCAAAATTTGAAACTATTTATTTCTTGACTAATTGTTGAGTGGGTGGTCATTTGGACTTCTAGGACTTAAGATATGGGCTAAATACTAAACAATATCTAGGTTGTAGGATAGATTTCGACTTCTTCGTTGTTGCTACTATTTGAATTTGAAAATGACATTTTTGAATCTTGAACTCCATGAAATTTTTAAGCCTATGTTTTAGCTTTCCATCCATATAGAGCAAACCCAAATCCAAGTTCTATAGCTTCAAATATGTTCTAATAACCGAATGGTGTTCCAGTTTGGACTGAACCAATATTTCTTTTCTAATCTTAGCCCTCTCTTTATTTTCTCAATTTCAATGGTTAAATTCATTAATCAATCCCTTGATTTGTGTGATAGACTTGCATTTTAGAGGAACATTTACTATAAATTAAATGTGTATTATATTATTAGATATATTATTATAAAACATACTCCAAGTAAGGAGTTATTGATACTTCAAGTACAAAATGCTGATATAAAATCTTTATAAAAATGCACTTTTAAGTACTAATCAATAATTAAGTCCTTGCACCTACTTTAATCCTTCAATTGGACCCAAATTAATTTTTAAACATAATTAAACTTTAATTTGGCCCATGATTAAATCAAATTGGCCTATGAAAAATTTAAATATGTCCTTAGACTTAGTTTTTATATAGATTCATCCAATAATAATTTAATTTGACATTGAATTTGCATTGTTTCTCCATTTTTACAATGTGGCCTCAATTTTCCTTCAAAATTGTAGCTTAATTTTTCCATATCTTTGAGATCCTCCTTAACTTGCTTTCTCCGTGTTGTCAATCTTTATTTTATTTTTTATTTTTTTTGGAAGGAAAAAATATGAATTTTAAGAATAAGCAAGAAATGGATTATAACATCCACTTTCCTTTTTGTTTTCAAGGATTTTATATATTTGTTCATAACTACTTTCCACTTAGGATCAACTAAGGTTTTCTACACTCTATTAAGAATAAATATAATAGATAATTAATTTAAATATAATATATTTAATTGTACCAAATGATGGTTTGATACATAATGAATATTTAACTTTACTGGAAAGTTTAGGTTCATATAAGGGTTTAAAAATACCTCTAGTGTAACAATGTGATAATTTTCTAACTAATTAGGACACTATGTCATGAACATCCTTAATATTCATTTGGTTTGGCATATAATTTATAAGGGATTCTAACTCAAATGAAGCATTTGTTATGGTCACATCTTTAGTTTTTAGGTAGTCATCAACACTTTAATCCAAAATTATACTACTCAAACACTATTCACCTTCCTTTCAATTTTCTAGTCCACTATTGGAGTCCAAATTTATGTCTAAAAAATAATAATTTAGAGTCTAAAATTTCTTATAATATTTCTCATAAAGCTTAGGCTTAAAGGAAAATTACATGGTATCTGATTAGTACTTAAAAGTGCATTTTTATCATGGTTTTATATCATCATTTTGCACTTGAAGTATCAATAACTCCTTAACTAAAATATGTTTTATAATAATATATCTAATAATATAAGATACCTATAAATTGTGGTAAATGTCTATTTTTAATGCAGGCCTATCACATAAATGAAAGGATTGATTGATGACTTGAAGAACTTAAATTGCAAGGATAAAGAGATGGCCAAACTTAGAAAAGAGATGTCGGTGCAATCCAAACCGGAACACTATTCGGTAATTGGGTCATATCTAGAGCTACAGATCTCAGATTTAGGTCCAATTTATATGGATGGAAAGGTAAGACATAGGCCTACAACTTTCATATGGAGCCCAAGATCTAAAAAGGCCATTATCAAGTCCAAATTGTAGCAACAACAAAGAAGCCCGAATCTGTCTTCCAGCCCGAGCACTGTTCGGTATTTTGGCCATATCTGGAGTTCTAGAAGTCCAAATGAGCTGAAATTTTTACACAAGAAAGCTGAGACAATTGCCTACAACTTTCATGTTTACAACTGGCTCCAATTTTGACGTTATCAATGACGTTTTGGGCAGACAAGAGAAGATAAGGATTGTCACCAAGTCAAAAGTTGGTCACCCACTTATCAATTAGTCATCAAATCAATAGTTCCCAATTTTGGCCTATAAAAGGAGGCATTTGCCATGCATTTAGGCATCTTGGTGTTCAGATCAAGATCATGCTCTTCCTTTCTCTCTTTGTATTTTTTATGCTTTGTTTTCATTAATATTAAGTTTATGCCTTTCATTTCCTTTCCTTTACTTAGTTAACTTTTATGTTCTTATTTTGTTTATCTATTTTGCTTTCTTTCATTATGTCTAGCTAAGTTAATTATGTCAAGGTGAAAAGGTTACACTAATGGTGTAAGAATAAGTATAATGTAAACTTAATATGGACTTTAATGTTTGATACTAACATGTTTTATATTTGCTATCTTGTTCACTCTTTAATACTTTGCTTGTTAAATGACTAATCTTGATTTATGTTGTATAACACTTGGTACAACAAATGCTTGGCACTTTCATAGCCCATAATGTATGGTATAACCGACACCTGAGCTATGAAAGGAACTTGATTTGTTGTTAACATAAGTTATAATCATGAATGCTTGACGAGATTTACAAGTATTAGCATTAATTGAATAAGATGACTAATGTAATCATGTTAACAATATATAATCTGATTGGAACCTCCTTTGTGTGTGGTTTCCAATTCAATAATAAGAGTTTATACTATACTTGTTTGATATACCATTAGTGGAACCTCTAACCTTGACATTTGTTATTATCATTGTTTAATCGTTACATTAATATTCCATCTCAAAGTTCTCATCATCTTCTTCTTCTTCTCTTTCTTTATTATTATTATTATTACTACTACTACTACTACTACTACTACTACTACTACTACTACTACTACTACTACTACTACTACTACTACTACTACTACTACTACTACTACTACTACTACTACTACTACTACTACTACTACTACTACTACTACTACTACTACTACTACTACTACTACTACTACTACTACTACTACTACTACTA
>NW_011501112.1:34993-36645 GCF_000495115.2 Populus euphratica | reverse complement strand
ACCATGACAAAAATGCACTTTTAAGTACTAATCAGTATCTTCATGAAAAACAACATCATTTTGTTGACTTAGAGGTTGATAACTTTCGTATCCCTTTTGATGATTTACATACTAGAGGAAACACATCACAATGCTTTTGGGGTCAACTTATTGCATATTATTTATAGAATTATATGACATGATCAAAAGATTGATGTCTTCTCCTAAGTGTAGTAGTTCGAAGTAATAAATAATTCGACAAAACCGGGGTCGAACTACATGGAGGTTAATTGTATAAATTATATACAATAATAAAAAAACAACAACAACAATAATGATAATAATAATAAAGAAGAAGAAGAAGTTGATGAGAACTTTAAAATGGTAAGATTAATGTGAGGATTAAACAATGATAAAAATAAATGGTAAGGTTAAATGATCCGCTTATGGCATTTTAAACAAGTATAGTATAAATTATTTTTATTATTCAATTAGCAACCACATCTAAAAGAGGTTCCAATTGAATTATAAGTTGTTAACATGATTACATTAGTTATCTTATTCCAATAATGCTCATGTTTGTAAATATTGTCAGGCATTTATGATTATAACTTATGTTAACAACAAATCAAGTTCCTTTCATAACACAAGTATTGGTTACACCATATGATTAGGCTATGAAAGTGTCAAGTATTTGTTATATCAAGTGTTATACAATACAAATTTAAACTAAACATTTAACAAGCAAAGTATTAAAAGTGAACAAGATAACAAATACAAAACATATTAGTATAAAATATTAAAGTCCATATTGAGTTTACACTATACTTATTACACCATTATTATAACCTTTTCACCTTGACATAATAAACTTAACTAAACATAATTAAAAAAAAAAGATAAGAACATAAATAAGATAAAAGTTAACTAAGTAAAGGAAATGAAATAAAAGGCATAAATAAGATATTAATATAAGTAAAACTTAAGCATTACAATAAAGAGATAGCAAAAACATAATCTTTATCTAGAAACCAAGATGCCTAAATGCATAGTAAATGCCTCCTTTTATAGGCCAAAATTGGGAACTATTGATTTTATGACTAATTATTCAGTGGATGACAACATCTTGACTTCGTGACAATCCTTATCTTCTTGTCTAAACAAAATATCATTGATAACATCAGATTTAGAACCAATCTTACCCATGAAAATTCTAGAAAATTGTCTCAGCTTTATAGAAAAATAAAATTTAGGTCATTTGGACTTCTAAAAAATCAAGATATGGGTTGAACACTAAACAATGTTTCGGCTGCAAGACAAATTTGGACTTCTACATTGTTGCTAAGATTTGAACTTGTAAACAGTAGAATTGAGTTTTGCGTTTCATGAAAGTTTTAGGCCTATGTCTTAGCTTTCCATCCATATAAAGAAGACCTAAATCCAAGTTCTATAGCTCTAGATATGACCCAATTACCGAACAATATTCTATTTTGGACTCTATCAGCATCAATTTTCTAAGCTTCAACTCCTCTTTGTCCTTTCAAGTTTAGTACTTTCACTCATTAATCAATCATTTCATTCATGTGATAAGTCTGCATTTATGATGAACATTTACCATAAATTAAAGGTATCTTATATTATTAGATATATTATTATAAAACATGCTTTAGCTA
>NW_011501112.1:34432-34861 GCF_000495115.2 Populus euphratica | reverse complement strand
AACAATTTGCAAATTTCACAAAGCAAGGTATTCATCATTTAACTTCCATTAATCTATCTAGATAAACAAACTCTCATTAAATTTATATATCTGCGCAATACCTCTTCAATAAGATATTAATAAACCTCCTTTTGTGCTCAATATATGAACAGATATTTATGAGGCTTTATTTGGAAAAAAACAAAATTTTTGTTCTAATGTTTAAGGTTAACTTCCTTGGGTTAGGATTATTATCTTTTTTTTTCTTTCTTTTATTAATGCACATATAACTTAAAAACACAATGCATCTTTAACCTATGTAACGAGCTTTCAACTAATAACTCCCAAATCTATTGGTTTTAAGGCATTAAGTGTTGAGACACCCCTACAACTTAATAACTCAGATTGTAGATATTGATACGTAGATAGTGCAATGTTTGATTCCCTTAA
>NW_011501112.1:30282-31340 GCF_000495115.2 Populus euphratica | reverse complement strand
TCAATTACTACCCTTTCCCCATAATCAAAAAGAGATATTATCCTTAATATCTTAAGGTAGAGAGATAGAGTATAGAAGACATCACCTAAAACACACATAAAAAAAATAAAAAATAACAAAACAAAATAATATGCTATTAATAAAACCAAAAGACACAATGATTCACAAATTAAGGCTCAAATCTAATCTAATCTTTTTATAGCTTTCCTTAGTTGATCAATTTATGGAACTCATGGAGGGATAAATTACAGGAGTGAATTAATTTATGGGACTCATGGAGGGATAAATTACAAGAGTGAAAGATTGCAATTGATCAATCAGTTATTCAGCAGTAGCAGCAAAGATTATGATTTGTCATGTCAAAGATGTTAAAAATTCCTACTCCATGGCATGATCAAGAAAAGATAACAACTTATCATAAAAACCATTAACATTTAATAAAACTATAGGTTTATGGTGAATGTGTAGTTGGGCTCAAGAGGTAATATAAAAGATCTCTTCCAAAATGTCTAGATCACCTAGTAAAGCAATAAAGGCATCAATGTATTTAAACATTGCATTCATTCGATCAGAAATGTCTAGATCACCTAGTAAAGCAATAAAGGCATCAATGTATTTAAACATTGCATTCATTCGATCAGACTTTATAGAGACTTGTAGTTCCTCTCTAATCTCTGCAATTGTTTTTTCAATGATGTTCCCTTGTTCATTCGATCAGACTTTATAGAGACTTGTAGTTCCTCTCTAATATCTGCAATTGTTTTTTTAATGATGTTCCCTTGTGCTAAAGCTTTGGAGATAACCCCTATAACTTGACTACCTTCTAAAAAAGCAACTATTAACACTCCCCTTATTAACCTAAGGCTGCCTTCCTTATACACTAAATGAACCTTTCTCTCAGCTAATACCTGACCAAGATGATTTGCTGAATCTAAAACTCTATTTCCTTCTCAGGACTAGATCCACTAAAAACACAAATGTTTCTTATGTGATGACTTGAGGAACCTGCCATTTCTAAATGCTTTTATATTTGTTGAATGTATGGGTTGAGTAGAAAT
>NW_011501112.1:28884-30266 GCF_000495115.2 Populus euphratica | reverse complement strand
GAGAAGATTTTATAGATGAGAACTTGAAAATGCAATCATATCACATATATGTAGGCCAGCTTGATTCTCATTCTCTCTCTTTCTCTCTTTCTCTCTTTCTCTCTCTCTTTATTTATTTATTTATATTATATCTTTTTTGAAAAAAAAACATGTGTATATATAGGTAGTTGTGATTGTGGCTCATACCTTCCCTTAGTTTTACATCCAAGAATAGTATAAACGCCCTCTAGGGTCGGTGATAGGGTTGGATCGGTGATAGGCTTCCCATCCAGTTTTCTTAAAAATTAGCAAATAGAGTCTTTTTTAGTCAGATTCCCAAGACTATATCGAGCATGTTCTTTACAAAAATAGGGTTATAAGTGATGAAATGCACAATGCACATCTCCACTAGGATACGTCTCAAACGTGAGTAAAAGATTATCTAATGATTCTTTATGTTTTGAAACAAATCCTTACTTTTGATAATTTTCATAAGCTTTGCAGAACACATGTGAGTTCTTGAACAAGATGGGCCAATAAATTCCACTTTGTAAGATTATAGCATTCATCTTTTTTATGAGAAATGATTCTCACATGCCTTATAATGATAAAATTTAATGACACTCCTTCCCTTATGATCGGGAATGTATCTTTGAAATATTTGATCAGGACAACATTTCAATAAGTACAGTTCATCTCAATAAATGTTTTTCTCATCGATCAAAAACTTTCTCTTATCTTCGATACTCTAGTAAGCTGGCAAAAATCCTGAAGCAAGAAAATTGGTATTTTTAGCGAACCAAGGCATCGAACTTAGAAAAAGTAAGGTTTTAATAGGAAAGTAATCATCAATTGGTGTGATGTCAGATGTTGAATCTATTATCAATTTTGAAAAATGATATGCGACAACATTTTTAGTGCCTTTTCCATCCGCGATTTCTTCCTGAGAATAAATAATTTGCAAATTTTCAGATTCATCCAACTTAATTTTTTTGAAAGTAGATTCAAGTTGATGAGAAATTAATTCTTCAATATAATCTATTTCTTGTAAATCATTAACATCTCTAAGTTGCTTGTAAATGTTAAAAATATTCATCTCTAATGTTATATTTTCAAATGATAGCCTTATCAGTCCATTCTTACAATTAATCAACGCGTTAGAAGTTGCAAGAAACGAACATCCTAAAATAACAAGAAATGAATTACATGCTTCAATAAGTTGTGTATCAAAGACAATAAAATCCATATGATAAATAAATTTATTGTCTTGTACTAACACATCCTCAACTATTTCTTTAGGTAGTTTTATAGATTTATCAGCAAGTAAGAGAGTTGTAGAAGTTGGTTTTAACTCACCTAGATTGAGACTTTGAAAAACTGAATATGGAAGTAAATTCACACTA
>NW_011501112.1:27795-28835 GCF_000495115.2 Populus euphratica | reverse complement strand
TCAATTTTATGCTCTCCAATAAAGCAAGAAATTGTAGGACAACCAGGGTCTTTATATTTCAAAGCACTTACTTGTTCGGCTAACAAGGCTTTCTTTCTCACATTTAATTTTCTTTTCATAGTGCATAGATCTTTCAAAAATTTAGCATAAGAAGGAACTTGTTTAATAGCATCCAGTAAAGGTATATTGATCCTTACCTATTTGAAAGTTTTAACGATTTCATAGTTGTGATTGGCTTTTCTTTGTTTGGTCATAACATAAAAAAATAGAAGTGTTGGCGAGGAATTAGTTTTTTCTTTGCAATATTCAGATTCAACCCCTTTCTTAACTCTAGAGATTGACTCATCATCTTTCTTACAAGGTTCAAGAGTGGGTTTTTTGACAACCCCATTACGAGGAGTAGTGATTGATTTGATTTGATCCATGTGTTGGCTTTCAAAACTACTTGCATTTGCATTCTATTGCCCTTTGGAATTTTGTTGTGATTAAGATGGAAACTTACCTTTCTTTTGGAAACTTAGAGTAGATGTCCATTTTGCAAGAGTATTCTTAAAATCTATCATGCTTTGAGTAAGTTGAGTATTGATTGTCTCTTGCTTTTCAATAAATGCATGCAATATTTCCTTAAGATTTCTTAGAGGAAGTGAAGTATAAGGAGGTGCATATCCATGAGAATTTTAGAAATTATGGTCTGCTTGAAATGGTGATTATGAAGTTTGTGCATTGTTATTATCACTCTTCTAATTAAAATTTAGGTGATTTCTCCAACTAGTGTTGTATGTTTACGAGTATGGGTTATGATTAGGCCTTTGAAAACTGTTTAAAGCATGGGCTTATTCATGGAGACATTCCTTAAAGAAGGCAAAGTTGAACTTTAATTGATTGAGTGTTCATTTGTTTCATAGATTTGACACACAATATCTTAAACATATTTTAATTGACCACTCTTTTTTAATTGTAGTCCCTCGACTTTTCTAGCTAAAAATGCAAACATGGTTTGGAGGTCATGATCTTCCCTATGGTTGTAGATACCTCCACTA
>NW_011501112.1:25835-27584 GCF_000495115.2 Populus euphratica | reverse complement strand
TCTCCATGTTTCAAAACTATGATGAGGGTAAGTATTAAGCAATTCTCGATATCTATCCTAATATTGATAAAATGTTTCTCCTAGTTTTTGAGTGAGAGTTGCGATTTGTCTTTTTAAAGAGTTTGTTTTATGAGAAGGGAAAAACTTCTTCAAAAACTGTTGTTGCATTTCATAGTAAGCACGAATGGATTCAGGTCTCAAATTTGATAACCATGTTTTAGCTTTATCTTTTAATGAAAATATAAAAAGCTTTAATTTGATGGTGTTCATACTAAAATTTGAGTCATTATAGGTGTTCTAGACTTCCTTAAATTGCCTTAAATGCAAGTATAGATTTTCTAAATCTACGCCATGAAGAGAAGGTAAAAGTTTAATAATGTCTGGCTTAAAATTAAAATGAGATGCATCACGGAAGAAAACTATGCATGAGGATGCACTTGTTCTTATGGGATTTATGTGATCTCTAAGTGTTTTGACTTGATAATTCTTATTATTCTCATTATAAAGCGACTAGTTATCTTCTTCGGCCATATTTTCTGAAAATGATGAGGATACCCTACAAAGTCTACCACTTAATGTACATGACCAAACTCTCATGCACATGTAGGAATAGACTAACAAGAAGAAGAAAACAAAAGTAAAAGAAATAAAAGAAAAGAAACAAAACTAGATACAAGAAAAGTGAAAAGAGAAAATAATATAAATACTATAAATTATATAAGAATTTACCTCCCCAGCAACAGCGCCAATGTAACAACCCGACTTTTCAAGCCCCAAAACAACATAATTTTTTTTTTCTTTGACACACATCGTGTCAGTAAATTGCGAACCTATTTTCCTCACATCATCAAAATGCAATCCATACATCAACAACATTCAACATTTCATTTAAAAGGGAAATTTACATAAACACATAATATTATGTTTGCATGCTTAGAAGTTCATATTATAATATTACATCCATAGACATGAGTTTGCATTCCTATCCTACTAATATTCACCATGAATTTAAACAAAAGGGTTCAATAAAAGTTATATGTTTAATACATTGGTCCATACAAAATACATCGTGATTTAGGATGCAACTACATGATTCCTTGCAAAAGTAGGTTCCCATGTATCGGGTTTCCTAGGCATCTCGTTGATGTGATGTCCCTGTTGTAGTGCAAAACATTTAAGAGAATGCAATTGCTTATTAGTAATAATGATAATTAAATGTTCTAGCAGGAAAAATGAAACATTAACATTATTCCATGGTTGATGCATGATATTTGTAGTTTCTTCATGTACATAGTATACACAATTTACAGTACATATAGATGCACCAATTCTTGTAATCAACCAAAATCTTAAACTCAGCAATCCTCTCAAGGTATCATTTGTTGAGATTAACCATTCACTTACCTCGATCATCCACTTCGGATGCCTTTAGCCGACGCTAATTAATCACTTGTCCCGATCATCCTTTCGGATGCCATTAGCTGAGGCTAATCATTCCCTTATCCCGATCATCCATTCGGATGCCATTAGCCGAGGCTAATCATTCCTTTATCCCGGTCATCCATTTGGATGCCATTAGCCGAGGCTAATCATTCCCTTGTCCCGGTCATCCATTCGGATGCCATTAGCCGAGGCTAATCATTCCTTTATCCCGGTCATCCATTCGGATGCCATTAGCCGAGGCTAATCATTCCTTTATCCCGGTCATCCATTCGGATGCCATTAGCCGAGGCTAATCATTCCCTTGTC
>NW_011501112.1:0-25569 GCF_000495115.2 Populus euphratica | reverse complement strand
TAATAATAATAATAATAATAATAATAAAGAAAAAGAAGGAGAAGAAGAAGAAGAAGATGAGAACTTTGAGATGGAATATTAATGTAACGATTAAACAATGATAATAACAAATGTCAAGGTTAGAGGTTCCACTAATGGTATATCAAACAAGTATAGTATAAACTCTTATTATTGAATTGGAAACCACACACAAAGGAGGTTCCAATCAGATTATATATTGTTAACATGATTACATTAGTCATCTTATTCAATTAATGCTAATACTTGTAAATCTCGTCAAGCATTCATGATTATAACTTATGTTAACAATAAATCAAGTTCCTTTCATAGCTCAGGTGTCGGTTATACCATACATTATGGGCTATGAAAGTGCCAAGCATTTGTTGTACCAAGTGTTATACAACATAAATCAAGATTAGTTATTTAACAAGCAAAGTATTAAAGAGTGAACAAGATAACAAATATAAAACATGTTAGTATCAAACATTAAAGTTCATATTAAGTTTACATTATACTTATTCTTACACCATTAGTGTAACCTTTTCACCTTGACATAATTAACTTAGCTAGACATAATGAAAGAAAGCAAAATAGATAAACAAAATAAGAACATAAAAGTTAACTAAGTAAAGGAAAGGAAATGAAAGGCATAAACTTAATATTAATGAAAACAAAGCATAAAAAATACAAAGAGAGAAAGGAAGAGCATGATCTTGATCTGGAAACCAAGATGCCTAAATGCATGGAAAATGCCTCCTTTTATAGGCCAAAATTGGAAACTATTGATTTGATGACTAATTGATAAGTGGGTGGCCAACTTTTGACTTGGTGACAATCCTTATCTTCTCTTGTCTGCCCAAAACGTCATTGATAACGTCAAAATTGGAGCCAGTTGTAAACATGAAAGTTGTAGGCAATTGTCTCAGCTTTCTTGTGTAAAAATTTCAGCTCATTTGGACTTCTAGAACTCTAGATATGGCCAAAATACCGAACAGTGCTCGGGCTGGAAGACAGATTCGGGCTTCTTTGTTGTTGCTACAATTTGGACTTGATAATGGCCTTTTTAGATCTTGGGCTCCATATGAAAGTTGTAGGCCTATGTCTTACCTTTCCATCCATATAAATTGGACCTAAATCTGAGATCTGTAGCTCCAGATATGACCCAATTACCGAACAATGTTCCGGTTTGGATTGCACCGACATCTCTTTTCTAAGTTTGGCCATCTCTTTATCCTTGCAATTTAAGTTCTTCAAGTCATCAATCAATCCTTTCATTTATATGATAGGCCTGCATTAAAAATAGACATTTACCACAAATTATAGGTATCTTATATTATTAGATACATTATTATAAAACAAATTTTAGTTAAGGAGTTATTGATATTTCAAGTGCAAAATGATGATATAAAACCATGATAAAAATGCACTTTTAAGTACTAATCACCTACCTACTCCACCTGTGGTTTGTTCTTGTCTTGATGATGGTCCGATCCCGACCACACCATATAAGACAACAATGATCACAATTCAGTACATTTGTATTTTTGAATGACATTTGTCACCACACTTATTTCAAAAGTTCATATATTCACATTCAAGTGTTCCACATTTTACACCATCATACCATGAAATTATTACTAGCATTTAAGTCATTTTTGCCTAGGAGGCTTATTGTAGAAATCGGTAATGAGAACTGGTTCGCTGCAGGCTGCCAATTCAGCAGCAACAACTGTTTTGCTGTCAGCAGCCAATTCAGCAGCAAAAACTGTTTCGCTGTTGGCGTCATTGTTCCGGTAGCAGATGCTAACTCGTAGGGGACAACTCAGTTTCGGCAGCGAATCACAATTTCGCTGCAACCAACTCAACTTCGGTGGTGAATCACAAATTCACTATAGAACATGAAACTCGGTAGTGAATGTTAATTTGCTGCAGACAACTCAACTTCAGCAGTGATTCACTGCAGCTGACACAATTTCAGCAGCGAATCACAATTTTGCTACGGAACATAAAATTCAGCAGTGAATTCTAATTCACTGCAACCAACACAGTTTTGGCAACGAATGCTTCTTCGATGCAGAACACACAATTTGGCAACAAATTGTAATTCGCTGTAGAAGACTCAATTTCAGCAGCGAATCGAAATTCGCTTCAGAACACACAAGTCTGCAGCGAATGCTGATTCGCTGTAGAAGACTCAGTTTCGGCAGCGAATGCTAATTCGCTGCGGAAGACTCAATTTCAGCAGTGAATACTTATTGGCTCCGGCCGGCACATTTTCGACAGCGAATCGAAATTTGCTGCAGAACACACAATTCTGCACCAAATGCTGATTCGCTGTAGAAGACTCGGTTTCGGCAGCAAATGCTAATTCGCTGCTGCCGACACATTTTTTGCAGCAAATCGAAATTTCGCTACAAAACACCCAATTCGGCAGTGAATTCTAATTCGCTACAGAAGACTCAATTTTGACAGCTAATACTAATTCACTGTAGCCGATACAATTTCGACAGCGAATTGAAATTTCGCTGCAGAACACGCACATTGAAAACCATCAATTACAGCATATATCTTTCAATCATTCCAGCAGAATACACACATTAAAACTATCCATTCCAGCACATAATCCTTCACCCAATCCCAACAAAACACACATATTGCATGCAGGCCAACCCCATAGTTAAAGCCGCCCCCTACTATGATTTGTTGTTTTTATTTTATTCATTTTTCTTTGTTAGATGTTCTGAAATTGGCCTCATTTCATTTCTGTTTTCTTTGTCCTCTTAGTAAATTTCTGTTTTCTTCACAGCTAGCTTAGGTCATAGTTCAATTTTCTTAGGGTTTTTCTTCTTCATTTCTGGTTTTAGATCTTAAGGAGAAGAGGAAGGAAGTTTATGACCCATACCTTACAAATCTAGCTAGGTTTGAGGAAGGTTTGACAGTGTTCTTCCTCCTCTCCTGCTGGTTTTCTTCCTTCTTCTTCCACTCACGCTGGTTCCCTTCTCCTTTCTCTCTAGGTGGTTGTCCAATCTTCTCTCAAGGTCTCCTCTCTCTCCCTCACATGTTCACAAGGCTTAGGTTTCTGTTGGGGAGGAGAAAGGGAGAGTAACAAGCAGCTGGACATATAGCTGCAGCAACTTTGATAAAAGCTAGGGTTACCTTCTCTCTCCTCCTTATATTTATACTCCCCATTAAATGAGGTAGGTGTTTGGGGGTTGGTTTAGATGTGTTCTTATCCTTGTTTTGGTCTATCTAAAACTACTTTTACCCCTCCCTCTCAACTCCTCAAGAAAATTATTATTATTATATTTTTTAAGATAAAAACTGCATCGCTGCCGATGCAGAAATCGACAGCGAGAAGTGCTTCGCTGCAGATGCAGAAATCGACAACGAAAACTGCATCGCTGTTGATGCAGAAATGGGCAGCGGAAACTGCTTTGCTACAAATGCAAAAATCAGCAGCAGAAACTGCGTCGCTGCCGATCGAGAAATCGGTAGCGAAAACTGCTTCACTACAGATGCAGAAATCGGCATCAGAAGCTGCGTCACTCTCGATGCAGAAATCGGCAGCAAAAACTGCTTCGCTACAAATGTAGAAATCGGCAGCAGAAACTGCGTCACTGTCGATGCAGAAATCGGTAGCGAAAACTGCTTCACTACAGATGCAGAAATCGGTAGCAGAAACTGCGTCGCTGCCAATCGAGAAATCGGCAGCGAAAACTGCTTCATCAGTTCTGTCTATATATATATATAGATATAGATATATTTTTCTTTTGGGTGTTTACATTCTCCCCCCCTTAATAGGAATTTCATCCTCGAAATTTAAGAGGTTTCATATTGCATACCTGGTAGTTCAAATAAATTAGGGTACTTTTTCCTCATCTCAGCCTCCCTCTCCCAAGTTTCCTCTTCTACTTGAGCATTTCGCCATAAGATTTTGACGATGGGGATCTTTTTGCTCCGTAGTTCCTTCACTTCCTGATCAAGTATCCTTATGGGCCTCAATTCTAGTGTTAGTCTTCCTTGACTTCTAATGGAACCTAGGGTAGGATTCGGGTGGGGTCCACGTCAGCCTTTCTTAACAATGAAACATGGAACACATCATGGACCTTGGCTAACTGTGGGGGCAAGTCCACTTTGTAGGCTACTGGTCCTACTCGCTATAAGATTTTGAAGGGTCCAATGAAGCGGGGAGTTAGCTTCCCTTTCAATCCAAACTGTAACATATTCTTCCATGGGGCTACCTTCAGGAATACCTGGTCCCCTGTACTGAACTCGAGAGGTCTTCTCCTCACATTAGCATACTTCTTCTGTCTATCATGTGCGGCTTTGATGCGATCCTTGATAGTTCTCACTTTCTTCGTGGTGACTTGGACCAATTCTGCACCATATAACTTCCGGTCCCCGATTTCCTCCCAACATAAAGGAGTTCTGCACCTCCTACCATACAAGGCTTCATATGGGGCCATCCCTATTATGGCTTGGTGACTATTGTTATACGTGAACTCCACTAATGCCATGTGTTCCTCCCAGTTTCCTCCAAATTCTAAAACACAGGCCCGTAATAGGTCTTCCAAGACTTGGATGATTCTTTCTAACTGGTCATCCGTTTGAGGGTGAAACGCAGTGCTCATGTCCAATCTTGTTCCCAAGGCATGTTGTATGCTTGGCCAAAGTCAAGACGTGAACCTGGGATCTCGATCCGATACAATGGACACTGGAATCCTATGAAGCCGTACCACCTCATTTATATAAATCTTGGCAAGCTTGTCCACCGAGTCAGTCATCTTTATAGGCAAGAATAGTGCGGATTTCGTCAATCGATCTATGATAACCCATATCGCGTCATTTCCTTTCCTCCTTTTGGGAAATCCTGACACGAAATCCATGGTGATCATCTCCCACTTCCATTCTGGAATTTGTAATGGTTGTAATGATCCCGTAGGCCTTTGGTGTTCAACCTTGACATGTTGACATATCCCATACTTAAACACATACTTAGCTATTTCCCTTTTCATATTAGGCCACCAATAGAGGTGTTTCAAGTCTCGATACATCTTAGTGCTGCCAGGATGTATGGAGAATCGAGACTCATGTGCTTCTTGTAGAACCATTCGTTTGACTATTTCGTCACTAGGCACGTATAACCGTTGTCCCATCATCAAGGATCCATCATCCGCTACTCGGAATTTCATTTCTATTCTGGCCTCCACATTCTTCCTAATCTTACACCCCTCCTTGTCATGGAATTGGGCATGTAGTATTTGTTCCCAATACGTTGGTCGCACCAATAATAGGGCTACTAACCCACCTCCGACATTAATGTCCAAATCTACACCCATCTCTTTCAATTCCGCCAATTGCCGCTCCTTTCCCATTATTAACCTTCCCAAGGTGGCTTTATTTTTGCGACTGAGGGCATCTGCCGCCACGTTTGCTTTCCCCGGATGGTATTCTATGGTGTAGTCATAATCCTTAATGAGCTCTATCCACCTTTTTTGTCGCATGTTCAACTCCTTTTGCGACATCAGATACTTCAGACTCTTATGATCAGTAAAAATTTGGGTTTGAGACCCATACAAATAGTGTCTCCATATCCTCAAGGCAAAAACTACAGCAGCCAACTCCAGGTCGTGCACTGGGTAGTTCACCTCATGAGTCTTTAACTGTCTTGATGTATAGGTGATCACTTTCCCATGCTGCATCAGAACACACCCCAATCCCTTCCCCGAAGCATCACTATATACCACAAAACCCTCGGTCCCTGAGGGAAGGGACAACACTGAAGTAGTGGTGAGCCTCCTCTTAAATTCTTGGAAGCTTTTCTCACATTCTTCTAACCACACCCATTTCTTATTCTTCCTAGTTAGCTGGGTCAAAGGGGTTGCAATCAAGGAAAAAGCTTTGATGAACCTCTGATAGTATCTTGCAAGTCCCACGAAGTTATGTATTATGGTGACTGAAGTTAGTCTTTCCCATTTCAAGACTGCCTCAACTTTTTGGGGGTCTACAAAAACACCTTCGGCTGAAATGACATGTCCCAGAAACGTCACTCTCTTCAACCAAAATTCACATTTACTCAGTTTTGCATATAACCGGTGATCTCTCAAGGTTTGTAAGGTTTGTCTCAAGTGTTCTTCGTGCTCCTCAAAAGAATTCGAGTACACCAGTATATCGTCAATGAACACCACCACAAACTTATCAAGATATGGTTGGAAAACTCGATTCATCAAGTCCATGAAGAGGGCTATGACGTTCGTCAACTCGAACGGTAGCACCTAAAATTCATAGTGTCCGTAATGAGTTCTAAATGCAGTCTTTGCTACATTCGCTTCTTTAATCTTCATCTGATAGTACCCTGATCTCAGATCTATCTTTGAAAATGCTCTCGCTCCCTTTAAGTGATCAAACAAATCATCTATCCGAGGTAATGGATACTTGTTTTTCATTGTTATCTTGTTCAGTTGTCGGTAGTCAATACAAAGTCTTTGGGTTCCATCTTTCTTTCTTACAAACAACACCGGTGCTCCCTATGGAGAATTACTAGGCTGTATGAACCCTTTGTCTAACAATTCCTGTAGTTGAGTCTTTAATTCGTTCAATTTTGCTGGAGCCATCCGATATGGTTGTTAGGCTATAGGTGGGACTCCAGGAAAAGTGTCTATAGACACTTCTACCTCTCGCTCCGGGGGTAGTCCCGGTAGTTCTTCAGGAAACACATCTGGGAATTCCTTCACCACAAGAATATCCTTCAGTCGTGGACCTTCATCATCACAGTTTAAGATGTATACAAGGTATCCTATACATCCCTTTCTTAAAAGTTTTTGGGCTGTTACCACCGATATCAAGGCAATTGGTTTGAGAATTATCTCTCCTTCAAAAATCATTCTCTCGCCCTTAGGGGTTTGGAAAGTAACAGTTTTAGCATAACAATCTATTAGAGCCTTGTCTTTACTCAACCAATTCATGCCTATGATTATGTCAAAATCATGCAGCTCTAAGGGAATCAAGTCTACTTTTGTTTCATACCCAGATATACTAACCCCCACATTCACATACACAATATTTGTTTCAACCATGTTTCCCATTGGAGTTCCAATTAAGAATCCCTTCTCTACTTTTTCTACTCCCTTTCTTAGTTTAGTGACAATTCTCTTAGTAATGAATGAGTGGGTGGCACCCGGATCAAACAACACATGCACATTAAAATCAGTCAATAGTAGTGTACCTGCCACCACATCTGATGCAGCCCTGACCTCCTCCTATGTCAGGTGGAAGACCCTCCCCGAGGTCCTATCATTTTGTGCCCTCGGTCTCCCTCGACTAGAGTTTGCTCCTGATTGAGAAGATCTCACTGGCCTATTCATGGTGACTAACTATTATTGGCTCTGGCTGGGTTGCCTATAGCTTTGTACTGTCCAGTGTTCCTTTTTGGGCAGTCCCTCTTGAAATGACCTTTTCCGCCACAGTAATGACACCCTTGACTCAAATACTGGTAGTTCCTCTACCTATGACCTTCTCCTTTGCACACAAAGCATCGCCCAGGGGAAACTGAGCAGTCCCCAGGGTGTTTTTGCCCACATTTCATACAAAAAGGATAGTCAATACCCTTGCGGTCACCAGTCCCAGTTGAAGAGCTTTCCCTCGAGCGCAACCATCCAACCATCACTCTCCCACTTGACTGTTGGTGGGGCGGTAACTTCAAACTCCCCTTCTTTTTGTACTGCTCAAACACTCCACTTTTTCCTTTCTTCGGGAGTGGTGGTCTGCTGCTGAAAACGTCCCCATCTCTCTTTTTGCCTATGCCATGATATCCCCCTTGGCCTTCTCCAATACAAGCCTCCAAAGCTTGGGCAGCCTCAATCAACTCTCTCACTGATTTAAATCGTAAGGCGATCAATCCTTGTCTCAAGTCCTATCACAAACCATCTCTCAACTTCTCAATCATATGTTCCTCTATTGGCACATAGTGTGGGGAAAATAATGAGAGATCATGGAACTTCCTTTCGTACTCCAATACCGACATATCACCCTGTCTTGATGCCAATAACTCTTGTTCTTTCACCTTACGATGGTACCTGGAATAAAACTGATTCTCAAACTCTGTCTTGAAATCACTCCAAGTTAGTGTCTCGGTTGCACACCTCAGCTGAACTGTTTCCCACCATGTCATAGCCCTATCAGACAATAACTGGGTTGCACAGTTTACCCTCAACCCCTCGGGTATGCTTATTTGAACCATGGTCTTTTCTACCTTCCTAATCCATCTTCCAGCTATCTCTGCATATTGTTCCCCCATATACGGTTCATAACCCATTTCCCTCATACTCTTGACTAGTCGCACCGATGGCACCACATTATATGTAGTCATGCTTGTCATAGGGGTTGCTTATGGAATTTGAGTGGTGGGAGTTCCTTGTGTCACCGAACCTGCCATGCCCTCCATCACTGCTTTAACTATTTGTACAAGGAGTCCCGGGTCTACATATTGTGGGGGCACACTAGTTGGAATAGTCGATGGTTGTGCTTCTGATCTTTCTTGCTGTGCTGTTGCAACTGGGGATACTTCCTCTGTTTGGTTAGACCTCCCGCCATCCCCCACTACCGCAGCTTCCCCCTGTAAGGTTTCGGGTGGTACTACAGGAGCATGAGATGTTGTATCATCCAAGGGATCTTCGTCTTGCCAACCTTGGGCACCTTGGTTCCCGCCCCTCCTATCTAAGGAGGGCGGCTCAGTTCGTGTCCCTTGTCGGGTGCATACCATCCTAAAATTTACCACACCAGCACAATTATCAGTGATCCCCAGGACCTAAACCAGGGGCTCTAATACCAACTATAACAACCCAGCTTTTCAAGCCCCAAAACAACAGAATTTTTTTTTTCTTTGACACACATCGTGTCGGTAAATTGCGAACCTATTTTCCTCACATCATCAAAATGCAATCCATACATCAACAACATTCAACATTTCATTTAAAAGGGAAATTTACATAAACATATAATATTATGTTTGCATGCTTAGAAGTTCATATTATAATATTACATCCATAGACATGAGTTTGCATTCCTATCCTACTAATAGTCACCACGAATTTAAACAAAAGGGTTCAATAAAATTTATATGTTTAATACATTAATCCATACAAAATACATCGTGATTTAGGATGCAACTACATGATTCCTTACAAAAGTAGGTTCCCGTGTATCGGGTTTCCTAGGCATCTCGTTGATGTGATGTCCCTGTTGCAGTGCAAAATATTTAAGAGAATGTAATTGCTTATTAGTAATAATGATAATTAAATGTTCTAGCAGGAAAATTGAGCACAAAAGAAAGGTTTATTAATATCTTGTTAAGAGGTATTGAGCAGATATATAAATTTAATGAGAGTTTGTTTATCTGGATAGATTAATGGAAGTTAAATGATGAATACCTTGCTTTGTGAAATTTGCAAATTGTTTTAACGCTTTGATTACTAGGGACTAGTAATAAGCTGGTTGGGGGGTGTGATTAGTACTTAAAAGTGCATTTTTATCATGGTTTTATATCATCATTTTGCACTTGAAGTATCAATAACTCCTTAACTAAAGCATGTTTTATAATAATATATCTAATAATATAAGATACCTTTAATTTGTGGTAAACGTTCATTTTAAATGCAGGCCTATCACATAAATGAAAGGATTGATTGATGAATTTAAGAACTTAAATTGCAAGGGCAAAAAGATGACCAAAATTAGAAAAGAGATGTCGGTGCAATCCAAACCGGAACACTGTTCAGTAATTGGGTCATATCTAGAGCTATAGATCTCAAATTTAGGTCTACTTTATATGGATGGAAAGGTAAGACATAGGCCTACAACTTTCATATGGAGCCTAAGATCTAAAAAGGCCATTTTCAAGTCCAAATTGTAGCAACAACAAAGAAGCCCGAAGTTGTCCTCCAGCCCGAGCACTGTTCAGATTTTGGCCATATCTAGAGTTCTAGATGTCCAAATGAGCTGAAGTTTTTACACAAGAAAGCTGAGACAATTGCCTCCAACTTTCATGTTTTCGAGTGGCTCTCATTTTGATGTTATCAATGACGTTTTGGGCAGACAAGAGAAGATAAGGATTGTCACCAAGTCAAGAGTTGGCTACCCACTCATCAATTAGTCATCAAATCAATAGTTTCCAATTTTGGCCTATAAAAGGAGGCTTTCATTATGCTTTGCTTTCATTAATATCAAGTTTCTTTCATTTCCTTTCCTTTACTTAGTTAACTCTTATCTTATTTATGTTTTTATTTTGTTTATCTATTTTTCTTTCTTTCATTATGTTTAGCTAAGTTTATTATGTCAAGGTGAAAAGGTTACATTAATGGTGTAAGAATAAGTATAGTGCAAAATTGTTGTTACTATGATGGCAGAGTAAGGAGAACTTTTAGTAATCATTCTTAACAAGGTCTATTATAATACTTCTTGAAATATTCAGGTTTACAAACTCTCGCATTGTTATCACTTAATTCTGCTCACATACTTATTTAACATGTATTCTTAAACCTTAATTTACACACACACACTTTAACATATGATTGTGGGTTGCATATTGGATTATTACATTATTTATGTTCTTTTGTTAAAGGTAACAACTAAGGAAAAGGGATTGTATATAATTAAGAAAAAAAAATGAAAAAAAAACAAAGAAAAAAAGAAAAAAAAATGATGATAATAAAAATGTAGATAAGTTTGATTTCGTAGCCTCCCTAACCTAAGCAATTAAGCCCGAAGGGGTGTTTTAACACCTAATACCCTAAAGTCAACTGACTTGGGAGCTATTGGCCCAACGCTTGTTACATGGGTTGAGGAGAAAAGCTTAAGGGAATCAAACATTGCACTATCTACATATCAGTATCTGCGACCCGAGTTACTAAGCTCGTAGGGGTGTCTTAACACCTAATGCCCTAAGACCAACTGGTCTGGGAGTCATTAGCTAAAAGCTCGTTACATGGGTTAAAGATGCATGCTGTTTTTAAATTATATGTATATATATTTAAAAAAAAAGAAAAAAAAAGAAAAAAAAAAGACAAAAATAATAATCCCAACCCAAGGAAGTTAACCTTAAACATTAGAACAAAAATTTTGTTTTCTTCCAAGAAAAGCCCCATAATTATATGTTGATACATTGAGCACAAAAGAAAGGTTTATTAATATCTTGTTAAGAGGTATTGAGCAGATATCTAAATTTAATGAGAGTTTGTTTATCTGGATAGATTAATGGAAGTTAAATGATGAATACCTTGCTTTGTGAAATTTGCAAATTTGTTTTCTATTTTAACGCTTTGATTACTAGGGACTAGTAATAAGCTGGTTGGGGGGTGTGATTAGTACTTAAAAGTGCATTTTTATCATGGTTTTATATCATCATTTTGCACTTGAAGTATCAATAACTCCTTAACTAAAATATGTTTTATAATAATGTATCTAATAATATAAGATACCTATAATTTGTGGTAAATGTCTATTTTTAATGCAGGTCTATCACATAAATGAAAGGATTGATTGATGACTTGGAGAACTTAAATTGCAAGGATAAAGAGATGGCCAAACTTAGAAAATAGATATCGGTGCAATCCAAACCGGAACACTGTTCGGTAATTGGGTCATATATAGAGCTATATATCTCAGATTTAGGTCCAATTTATATGGATGGAAAGGTAAGACATAGGCCTACAACTTTCATATGGAGCCCAAGATCTAAAAAGGCCATTATCAAGTCCAAATTGTAGCAACAACAAAGAAGCCTGAATCTGTCTTCCAGCCCGAGCACTGTTCGGTATTTTGGCCATATCTGGAGTTCTAGAAGTCCAAATGAGCTGAATTGTTTACACAAGAAAGCTTAGACAATTGCCTACAACTTTCATGTTTGCAACTGGCTTCAATTTTGACGTTATCAATGACGTTTTGGGCAGACAAGAGAAGATAAGGATTGTCACCAAGTCAAAAGTTGGCCACCCACTTATCAATTAGTCATCAAATCAATAGTTCCCAATTTTGGCCTATAAAAGGAGGCATTTGCCATGCATTTAGGCATCTTGGTTTCCAGATCAAGATCATGCTCTTCCTTTCTCTCTTTGTATTTTTTGTAATTGTTCAACACAATAATGAACCCAAAAAGGTAATGATGATCCTAAACAAGTCTCATTCACATACGAATGCAAGTTTTTTTTTTTTTTTTTAACAAGCATGGTTATCTCAAGCATTCAACATAATGAAATATCTAAAATTAAGTTTTACATTATCCTCAATGTAAAAGAGAAAGAGAAGAAAAGTATAAAGATTAGAAAATTGTTACTCCCCTTCTGTTTTCAAGGATGAATGTCTGATTGAATTGGGCATGAGCTGACTTCTTGCTTGATTTTTTTTTTAACCTGCATATCACAACTAAAAGAAAACATTGATGGTTTTTTTTTTTGAAAATAAAGAACCTCACACCCCCCAACTTAAAATAATGCATTGTCCCAAATGCATGAACAAGAAAATATAAGAGATGGAAGAAAGAAGAAAAAAAATAAAAATGAAAAAAAATAATAAAAATGAAAAATAAAAATAAAAATAAAAACTCATTACTTCTAATACTACAATGGTATTGGATCTTCAAGATCCAATATCTCAACTTCAGCCACAACGTTTTCAAGATAAGGTTTCAATCGATGACCATTTATTTTGAAAATATTTCCATTCTTGGGATTTTCTACCTCAAATGCACCATGCTTAGAGATGGATTTAATCACAAATGGACCAATCCATTTTGTCCTCAACTTCCCAGGAAAGAGATGTAATCGTGAATTATACAAGAGAACCTTTTGACCAACATGAAAGGATTTTCTAAGAATATGTTTATCATGCAAAGTTTTCATCTTATGTTTTGAAATTTTTGCATTTTCAAATGCAGCATTTCTCAACTCCTCTAATTCATCCAATTGAAGCTTTCTATTTTTGCCAACCTCGTTTTCATTGTCATTGAATTGCCGAATGACCCAATATGCACGGTGCTCAATCTCAACAGAGAGATGACAAGGCTTTCCATAAACTAGCCTATAAGGAGACATTCCTAAAGAGGTCTTATAAGCAGTGTGATATGCCCACAAAGCATCAACTAGTCGTAGGGACCAATCTTTACGGTTTGGATTGACTGTTTTCTCTAAAATGTTCTTGATCTCCCTATTTGCCAACTCAGCTTGGCCACTAGTTTGTGGATGATAGGGGGTACTGACCTTGTGAATTACACCATATTTTCTCATCAAAATCCCAACGGGTTTGTTACAAAAATGTTTTCCCCCATCACTAATCATAGCCTGGGGCATGCCAAAATGAGAGAAAATATTTTCTTTCAAAAATTTGACCACAACTCGATGGTCATTGGTTCGAGATGCAATGGCCTCCACCCATTTAGACACATAATCAACAGCTACAAGGATAAATTGGTAACCAAATGAACTTGGAAAAGGTCCCATGAAATCAATCCCCCAACAATCAAATATTTCCAAAACAAGGATGGGGTTAAGGGGCATCATGTTGCGCCTAGTGAGGCTACCTAGTCATTGGCATCGGTCACATGCAACACAGAAGGCATGAACATCTTTAAACATGGTGGGCCAATAAAAACCACACTGCAAGATTTTGGCAATGGTTTTCTTGGAAGAGAAATGCCCACTACAGGCTAATGCATGACAAAAATTAATGACACTTGGAATTTCATGATCAGGGATGCACCGCCTAATAATTTGGTCAGGACAGTATTTAAATAGGTAGGGGTCATCCCAAAAAAAGGTGCGCACATTGCGCAAGAATTTTTGTTTGTCAAGTTTAGACCAATGAGAAGGAATCTGACTTGTGGCTAGGTAATTTGCTATGTCAGCATACCATGGAGAACCAATGTAGGAGACAGTACTTGCACAAAATAAATTTTCATCAGCAAAGAGTTCATTTATTGGAGATTCATCAATTATGGTCTCATAGCTTGAAACACGAGACAAATGATCAGCCACTACATTCTCTACTCCCTTTTTATCTCGAATTTCAAGGTTAAACTCTTGGAGTAGGAGGATCCATCGAATCAAACGTGGTTTGGCATCTTGTTTTGTGAGCAAATATTTCAATGGTGCATGATCAGTGAAAACAATAACAAGAGATCCAACCAAATAAGACCTAAACTTGTCTAATGCAAAGACCACAGCTAAGAGTTCTTTTTCAGTTGTAGTGTAATTCAATTGAGCATCATTCAAAGTCTTGCTAGCATAATATATGACATGAGGTTTCTTGTCTTTTCTTTGCCCTAAAACAACCTCAACCGCAAAATCACTAGCATCACACATCAGTTCAAATGGTAAAGACCAATCAGGAGCTTGCATGATTGGTGCAGTTGTCAACAACCCTTTAAGCTTTTCAAAAGCTTCTTGACATTTTGATGTCCAATCAAATTGGACATCTTGTGACAACAAGTTACACAATGGTTTGGCAATGGTACTAAAAGAATGAATGAATCTTCGATAAAAACCAGCATGTCCTAAAAAGGATCTCACATCTTTCATAGTCCTAGGGGTAGGTAATTTTTGAATGATTTCCACTTTTGACTTATCTACCTCTATTCCTTTTGAAGAGACAATGTGACCTAAGACAATGCCATGTGTCACCATAAAATGACACTTCTCCCAATTGAGTACAAGATTGCTCTCTTCACATCTTTCAAGGACTTTTTCTAAATGCATTAGACACAACTCATAAGAATCCCCATAAACTGAAAAATCATCCATGAAAACTTCCAAAAAATTTTCCACCATGTCACTAAAGATACTCATCATACACCTTTGAAAAGTGGTTGGTGCATTACACAAACCAAAAGGCATTCTTCTATAAGCATAGGTACCAAAAGGACAAGTGAAAGTGGTTTTTTCTTGGTCTTCTAAAGAAATCTCAATTTGGTTGTAACCTGAGTATCCATCAAGAAAACAATAGAAAGCTCTTCCAACTACTCTTTCAAGCACTTGGTCTAAAAATGGAAGCGGAAAATGGTCCTTCCTAGTCACCATGTTCAATTTACGATAATCAATGCACATATGCCATCCAGTTTGGATTCTAGTTGGTACCAGCTCATTATTTTCATTCTTCACTACCGTGACTCTAGATTTTTTAGGGACAACTTGGGTTGGACTAACCCATTTTGAGTTTGCAATAGGGTAAATGATACCTACATCAAGTAGCTTAAGCACTTCACCTCTCACTACTTCCTTCATGTTTGGGTTCAATCGTCTTTGCATTTGCCTCACAGATTTAGCCTCTTCTTCAAGATAGATTCTATGTGTACATAAAAGAGGGCTAATTCCTTTCAAGTCAGTAATTTTCCACTCAATTGCTTTCTTGTGTTTTCTCACCACTCTCAAAAGTTTTTGTTCTTGCTCTATGCTAAGTTTTGATAAGATCACAATAGGATATGATTCATCTTCCCTTAGAAATGCATACTTAAGATCACTCAGTAAAGGCTTCCTTTCTGGTTTATAAGGCTGGACAAGAGATGCCTCAACTTTCACATGGGGTGAAATCAAAGGCTCAAACGATGGGGTCCATTGACCTATTGACATAATAGTCATTGGATCTAGATAAGTCTCGAGTTCTCTTACTTCCTCATCAATATATTCCAAAGAACAAAATCATGAATTAAAGTTCTCTCCAATGGATCTCTGATCCACACTCTCTCAAAGTGTTCTTGACAAACTATTTGGATCAAATCTACCTCTTTAATGTCCTCATGTTCCCCAATTTGTTTGAAGACATTGAATATATTCATCTCCACAGTCATATTCCCAAAAGACAATTTCATCACCCCATTCCTACAGTTAATTAAG
Organism: Populus euphratica; assembly: GCF_000495115.2. Taxonomy (NCBI): domain Eukaryota; kingdom Viridiplantae; phylum Streptophyta; class Magnoliopsida; order Malpighiales; family Salicaceae; genus Populus; species Populus euphratica. The sequence continues at coordinate 9,691 of NW_011501112.1, read as the reverse complement.
GCATTGCATGTAGCTAGGAAAGGTCTCCCTAAAATGACTGGGATAAGAGCATTAGAACCTTGAATTGGTGCGGTGTCTAACACTACAAAATCAACAAGAAAGTAGAATTTATCTACTTGGACCAACACATCCTCAACGATACCCCTGGGAATCTTGATTGACCTATCAGCTAATTGAAGGGTGATTCAAGTAGGCTTGATTTCTCCTAAACCTAATTGTTCGTAAATAGTGTAGGGTATTAAATTTACACTTGCTCCTAAATCCAACAAAGCTTGATCTATCTTATGACTTCCAATAATGCATGAAATGGTAGGACAACCAGGATCTTTGTATTTGGGAGGGGTCTTAAACTGGATGATGGCACTAGCATGTTCAGTTAGAAAGGCTCTTTCTTTCACATTCAATCTCTTAACTATGCATAAATCCTTAAAAAACTTTGCATAAGATGAAACTTGTTTAATTGCATAAAGGAGTGGAATATTGACTTTCACTTGTTTGAACAATTCATAGATTTCTGAGTTCATAAGATCTTGTTTAGGTTTCCCTAACCTTTATGGAAATGGTGCTCTAGGAACAAATTCTAAATCACTCACTTTGACTCCAATTTTTCTTGAATCATCTCCTTTCTCACTCATCTCTTTCTCATTTATCTCACCTTCTTTGTCACTCAAACTCTCATTTGTCACTTGTGTTTTGATTCCCTCTTCACTTTCCCTAGATTTCTCCTCCACAATACCTTTAGGAATCCTAAAACCTATACCTTTTTCAACAATCTTTCCACTTCTAAGGGTAGTGATGGCTTGGACTTGTTCATGGTTTGAAGGTTCACTATGTGAGAATTCACTCATATGTACCTGACCTCTAGGATTGGGCATTAGTTGAGCTGGGATTTTTTCCTTCTCTTGAATGCTTAGTGATTAAGTCAACTTAGTTAGTTGACTTCGAATGTCATCTAAGGTCCTATTGGTCTGGTCTTGGAATTTGTAAGCTTGGTTGTTGATTCCTCCTTGCGTTTGCATGAATTGTTGAAAAGTATCCTCTAGGGATCTCTTATGAGGTGGTTGGTATGTGTTATGTGTGGGAGCATGAAATGGTTGGGGTGGAGGTTGAAATGTTTGAGGTACTGAAGAGCCCTCATTTCTCCATCCAAAATTTGGGTGGTTCCTCCATCCAGGATTATAGGTCTCAGAGTAGGGATTGCCTACTTGGTTTGGAAATGGCTTTCTAACATTACTTGAATCAGAAGTTTGGCCATATAGCACTTCCTTGAAGGCTGGAATGGTAGGACACTCAGTTGTCCTATGCCCTTTGCTCTCACAAACAACATAACTTTCCTCTTGTTGTTCACTCATGACATGCACTTTTTTAATTTCAAGAGACTCTACTTTCCTAGCCAATGAGGCTAATTTAGCATTGAGGTCATCACTCTCTTTCAATTGAAACTTCCCACTTGAATGAGAAATGGTGTTTCTAGACTCAACATGAACTAGGAGAGAAGTCTCCCATTGCTTTGTGTTTTCAGCCAATTAATCAAAAAAATCAAAGGCCTCACTTGGTTCTTTGTCATAAAACTCACCATTACACATGGTTGACACTAGCTTTTTAAAATCTACGGTAAGAGAGTCATAGAAGAAACTCACTAACCTCCACATCTCAAAACCATGGTGGGGGCATGCATTTAACAAGTCTTTGAACCTTTCCCAAGCTTGGTGAAATGACTTATTTGGACTACAAGAAAAATTCATCATTTGACGTTGTAAGGCTGTTGTCCTATGAGTGGGGAAGTATTTTTTCAAAAATTCATCTTGCATTTCTCTCCATGTACCTATAGACCTAGGACGCAGGGAGTTTAGCCAAAGCTTGGCTTTATCTTTAGAGAGAATGGGAATAATTTCAGCTGAATAGTTTCTTCAGTGCATGTTCTATCAATAAAAGTATTACATACCTCTTCAAAGTCCTTAATGTGTATATATGGATTTTCAGAATCCATACCATGATATGTGGGAAGAAGTTGGATCATGTCTGGTTTCAAATTGAAAGCTTGTTGGTTCAGAGGCAAGATAATACACGAAGGTGTACTTTGTCTAGCTGGGTGAAGATACTCTCTAAGAGTTCGAAAATTAGGTTGATCATTGAATTGTGGAGGTCCATTACCTTGAATACTCCCTTCACCCTCTATATCTTCAACATTAGCCATGATGAAAAAAATAATAATAATATAACAATTATATGAATATGAAAAGAAAGGAAAAAAAAGAAAAAGAAGATTGCAAATAAAAGTAAATGAAATGTAAAAGATAAAGTAATAGCTCAAAAATAAAAATATAACAAATTAGAAAATTCACACTTCAACTAATAACCAATATTAACAATAATAAACATTAAAAGACAATTATAACAAGCATGAATAAAGAGGCGGTAATACCAGCCAAGTACTTCAAACAATAAATATAAGAAAAATAATCACAATAAAAAAAATAAACAAGAGGCGGTAATACCAGCCAAGTACAAAAAAAAAAACAATAATACAACTAGATAAAATAAAATAAACAAGAGGCGGTAAAACCAGCCTTATAATATAAACAATAAATATTATAAACTAATTAGAATAAACATCAAAAGAAAAATGGTTGAACCAAACAAAAGCTAACAATTAGTAGTCCAATAGTCCAATATCCGAAAAGTTGAGGTCAATTTTTTGAGACGGTAAAACCAGCCATTTGATTTTTTTTTTCAATTTTTTTGAGGCGGTAAAACCCGCCAATTGATTTTTTATATATGATTTTTTTTTGTTTTTTCCAATAATCAAATCTAAATTTGTTACCTTTGCTTGCTAGCTCCCCGGCAACGGCGCCAAAATTGCTTGGTCGCTTTTTATGATCGGCTTGTTTTAACTCGCAAGTGCACGAGTGTGCGATGTAGCAATTAACTCAGTAAGATCGAGGTCATATCCACAGAGAGCTAGATCTGGAAATTAAGCTAGGTAACAAGAAAAAAACTCAAGAGAAATTAAATTAATAATAACTTGGTTGAAAATAATTGATGGATTTGTTTTCAAAGATGAAAAAGTGTAAATAGATTTTAAATGACAAGAAAAAGTAAGTCTTGGTCCAAATCAATTTTAATGGTGATGTATTGGTGATTTCTTTAACATATATAAGATAACTCAACCTAATATCAATGATGGTGATATTAGATTGGAAGATATTACAATGAAGTTTAGAAAGATGAAGATTGATTATTGCTTAAAAATGAACAAGTACTTTCATATTAAGTAAGACATTGAATCAAGCAATCTCTATACCAAAACTAAAGTTTGTGCATAAAAATTCAAGATTATAACATTACCTAAATGATTTCTAAAATTTCTTTGCAATAATAAATCATTCATGAAGAAAATGAGAATATAAACATTAAGATTCATTCATATCTTAAAGAACCCACCTCAATCACCATCATCATTGATTTGGATCCAAGAAAGAGATTAGCCAACCATGATTATATATAAGAACACTTCAATAAACATGAAATAACTTGAATCAAATTGAAATAATAAGTTTTACAAACTAAAGAACCGAAATCTATAAAGAAGAACACAAAACAATTTCAGAAAGCATTCAGACACAAATCTGACTCTACCTTTGGACAGCAATTTGACCCTCTTAGAAGCCTCTCCTGGAAAAGTCTATTAGAGACATATTTATAGGAAATTGTGTCACCTTTCCAGGTCATTAAAGAACAGCTCATTTGGACACCTGAGTCAAAATGTATGGGCAAAACACCGAAAGGTGTTCTAAAAAATCAAATCAGGACAACTTTGCAACCACTTTGGTACACGTTTTTCTTCCTCATTTATGAGCTATCTCTTTCTTCTTTTTGACCCAAAATAATGTAAAAATGTCCCCTACAGCTTTCCATCCATGTGCTTGCCTTCTTGGATCGATGGATTACCCAAAATAAATCAATTGTTGTTGTGTGGACATGTAAGATCATGGATTATGTTTGGGCTGATTTGAAGGTTGACTTGGGGCTAATTTAGGGCTGAATTTAAGCATCAAATAAGTATACAAATATACCTATGGTGTTTAATGGTTGAAGTTTGCACACCACATAAGGCAAGTTTGGGCTTAAAATAGATCATATGATATTCTTTTCTAGAATTGGAATAGAATTGATTTTTGGGACAAATTTGGAGCACTTAAATTTGAACCAAGATTTGCTTCAATCTTCAACTAAATGTCTCTTCAATTCTTTGTTCTGAGTTCCGACGTTGAATTTCCTGAATTAATTCATTTAAGCTCCAAAAACCTATCGAAACATTAAAACAAACTTCATTACTGAAAAGCACATCAATTATTATAAAAAAACCAAATAAAAACAATAAATACATATGTAAAATAAGAGACTTAATGACACTTTTGATGCACAATCAGAACACAACTAATGTAATAATCCAATATGCAACCCACAAGCATATGTTAAAGTTTATGTGTGAAAATGAAGGTTTAAGAATACTTGTTAAATGAGTATGTGAGCAGAATTAAGTGATAACAATACGAGAGTTTGTAAACCTGAATATTTCAATAAGTATTTTGATAGACCTTATTATGAATGTTGCAAATAACCATTGAAAAATGTTTACTAAGATACGTCTCAAGAGTCCATAAAATTCCTCCTTACTTTGCCATCCTAGTAACAGTTTTGTCAAATGGTTATGAAATATAAAACATAGTTAGTTATTATTTTTTTATATCAATTACTACCCTTTCCCCATAATCAAAAAGAGATATTATCCTTAATATCTTAAGGTAGAGAGATAGAGTATAGAAGAGATCACCTAAACCACACATAAAAAAAATAAAAAATAACAAAACAAAATAATATGCTATTAATAAAACCAAAAGACACAATGATTCACAAATTAAGGCTCAAATCTAATCTAATCTTTTTATAGCTTTCCTTAGTTGATTAATTTATGGGACTCATGGAGGGATAAATTACAAGAGTGAAAGATTGCAATTGATCAATCAGTTATTCAGCAGTAGCAGCAAAGATTATGATTTGTCATGTCAAAGATGTTAAAAATTCCTACTCCATGGCATGATCAAGAAAAGATAACAACTTATCATAAAAACCATTAACATTTAATAAAACTATAGGTTTATGGTGAATGTGTAGTTGGGCTCAAGAGGTAATATAAAAGATCTCTTCCAAAATGTCTAGATCACCTAGTAAAGCAATAAAGGCATCAATGTATTTAAACATTGCATTCATTCGATCAGACTTTATAGAGACTTGTAGTTCCTCTCTAATATCTGCAATTGTTTTTTTAATGATGTTCCCTTGTGCTAAAGCTTTGGAGATAACCCCTATAACTTGACTACCTTCTAAAAAAGCAACTATTAACACTCCCCTTATTAACCTAAGGCTGCCTTCCTTATACACTAAATGAACCTTTCTCTCAGCTAATACCTGACCAAGATGATTTGCTGAATCTAAAACTCTATTTCCTTCTCAGGAGTAGATCCACTAAAAACACAAATGTTTCTTATGTGATGACTTGAGGAACCTGCCATTTCTAAATGCTTTTATATTTGTTGAATGTATGGGTTGAGTAGAAATAAAGGGAAGGAGGAGAAGATTTTATAGATGAGAACTTGAAAATGCAATCATATCACATATATGTAGGCCAGCTTGATTCTCATTCTCTCTCTTTCTCTCTTTCTCTCTTTCTCTCTCTCTTTATTTATTTATTTATATTATATCTTTTTTGAAAAAAAAACATGTGTATATATAGGTAGTTGTGATTGTGGCTCATACCTTCCCTTAGTTTTACATCCAAGAATAGTATAAACGCCCTCTAGGGTCGGTGATAGGGTTCCCATCCAGTTTTCTTAAAAATTAGCAAATAGAGTCTTTTTTAGTCAGATTCCCAAGACTATATCGAGCATGTTCTTTACAAAAATAGGGTTATAAGTGATGAAATGCACAATGCACATCTCCACTAGGATACGTCTCAAACGTGAGTAAAAGATTATCTAATGATTCTTTATGTTTTGAAACAAATCCTTACTTTTGATAATTTTCATAAGCTTTGCAGAACACATGTGAGTTCTTGAACAAGATGGGCGAATAAATTCCACTTTGTAAGATTATAGCATTCATCTTTTTTATGAGAAATGATTCTCACATGCCTTATAATGATAAAATTTAATGACACTACTTACCTTATGATCGGGAATGTATCTTTGAAATATTTGATCAGGACAACATTTCAATAAGTACAGTTCATCTCAATAAATGTTTTTCTCATCGATCAAAAACTTTCTCTTATCTTCGATACTCTAGTAAACTGGCAAAAATCCTGAAGCAAGAAAATTGGTATTTTTAGCAAACCAAGGCATCGAACTTAGAGAAAGTAAGGTTTCAATAGGAAAGTAATCATCAATTGGTGTGATGTCAGATGTTGAATCTATTATCAATTTTGAAAAATGATATGCGACAACATTTTTAGTGCCTTTTCCATCCGCGATTTCTTCCTGAGAATAAATAATTTGCAAATTTTCAGATTCATCCAACTTAATTTTTTTGAAAGTTGATGAGAAATTAATTCTTCAATATAATCTATTTCTTGTAAATCATTAACATCTCTAAGTTGCTTGTAAATGTTAAAAATATTCATCTCTAATGTTATATTTTCAAATGATAGCCTTATCAGTCCATTCTTACAATTAATCAACGCGTTAGAAGTTGCAAGAAACGAACATCCTAAAATAACAAGAAATGAATTACATGCTTCAATAAGTTGTGTATCAAAGACAATAAAATCCATATGATAAATAAATTTATTGTCTTGTACTAACACATCTTCAACTATTTCTTTAGGTAGTTTTATAGATTTATCAGCAAGTAAGAGAGTTGTAGAAGTTGGTTTTAACTCACCTAGATTGAAACTCTAAAAGACTGAATATGAAAGTAAATTCACACTATCTCTCAGATCAAGGCTCTTTTAATTTTATGTTTTCCAATAAAGCAAGAAATTATAGGAGAACCAGGGTCTTTATATTTCAAAGCACTTACTTGTTCGGCTAACAAGGCTTTCTTTCTCACATTTAATTTTCTTTTCATAGTGCATAGATCTTTCAAAAATTTAGCATAAGAAGGAACTTGTTTAATAGCATCCAGTAAAGGTATATTGATCCTTACCTATTTGAAAGTTTTAACGATTTCATAGTTGTGATTGGCTTTTCTTTGTTTGGTCATAACATAAAAAAATAGAAGTGTTGGCGAGGAATTAGTTTTTTCTTTGCAATATTCAGATTCAACCCCTTTCTTAACTCTAGAGATTGACTCATCATCTTTCTTACAAGGTTCAAGAGTGGGTTTTTTGACAACCTTAACATTACGAGTAGTGATTGATTTGATTTGATCCATGTGTTGGCTTTCAAAACTACTTGCATTTGCATTCTATTGCCCTTTGGAATTTTGTTGTGATTAAGATGGAAACTTACCTTTCTTTTGGAAACTTAGAGTAGATGTCCATTTTGCAAGAGTATTCTTAAAATCTATCATGCTTTGAGTAAGTTGAGTATTGATTGTCTCTTGCTTTTCAATAAATGCATGCAATATTTCCTTAAGATTTCTTAGAGGAAGTGAAGTATAAGGAGGTGCATATCCATGAGAATTTTAGAAATTATGGTCTGCTTGAAATGGTGATTATGAAGTTTGTGCATTGTTATTATCACTCTTCTAATTAAAATTTAGGTGATTTCTCCAACTAGTGTTGTATGTTTACGAGTATGGGTTATGATTAGGCCTTTGAAAACTGTTTAAAGCATGGGCTTATTCATGGAGACATTCCTTAAAGAAGGCAAAGTTGAACTTTAATTGATTGAGTGTTCATTTGTTTCATAGATTTGACACACAATATCTTAAACATATTTTAATTGACCACTCTTTTTTAATTGTAGTCCCTCGACTTTTCTAGCTAAAAATGCAAACATGGTTTGGAGGTCATGATCTTCCCTATGGTTGTAGATACCTCCACTAAATGTATAAGGTTGAGTTTTACTCGGTGCCTCATAAGTACTTGCGGTGTTCCAATTTTGAGCATTTTCAGCTAACAAATCTAAAAACTACATTGCTTCATTAGGGTCTTTATCTTCAAAAGTTCAATTGCACATCAATTCAACCATTTGTCTATCTTTAGGTGTTAAGCCTTCATAAAAATTTGAAACCAATCTCCATGTTTCAAAACTATGATGAGGGTAAGTATTAAGCAATTCTCGATATCTATCCTAATATTGATAAAATGTTTCTCCTAGTTTTTGAGTGAGAGTTGTGATTTGTCTTTTAAAAGAGTTTGTTTTATGAGAAGGGAAAAACTTCTTCAAAAACTGTTGTTGCATTTCATAGTAAGCACGAATGGATTCAGGTCTCAAATTTGATAACCATGTTTTAGCTTTATCTTTTAATGAAAATATAAAAAGCTTTAATTTGATGGTGTTCATACTAAAATTTGAGTCATTATAGGTGTTCTAGACTTCCTTAAATTGCCTTAAATGCAAGTATAGATTTTCTAAATCTACGCCATGAAGAGAAGGTAAAAGTTTAATAATGTCTGGCTTAAAATTAAAATGAGATGCATCATGGAAGAAAACTATGCATGAGGATGCACTTGTTCTTATGGGATTTATGTGATCTCTAAGTGTTTTGACTTGATAATTCTTATTATTCTCATTATAAAGCGACTAGTTATCTTCTTCGGCCATATTTTCTGAAAATGATGAGGATACCCTACAAAGTCTACCACTTAATGTACATGACCAAACTCTCATGCACATGTAGGAATAGACTAACAAGAAGAAGAAAACAAAAGTAAAAGAAATAAAAGAAAAGAAACAAAACTAGATACAAGAAAAGTGAAAAGAGAAAATAATATAAATACTATAAATTATATAAGAATTTACCTCCCCAGCAACAGCGCCAATGTAACAACCCGACTTTTCAAGCCCCAAAACAACATAATTTTTTTTTTCTTTGACACACATCGTGTCGGTAAATTGCGAACCTATTTTCCTCACATCATCAAAATGCAATCCATACATCAACAACATTCAACATTTCATTTAAAAGGGAAATTTACATAAACATATAATATTATGTTTGCATGCTTAGAAGTTCATATTATAATATTACATCCATAGACATGAGTTTGCATTCCTATCCTACTAATATTCACCACGAATTTAAACAAAAGGGTTCAATAAAAGTTATATGTTTAATACATTGATCCATACAAAATACATCGTGATTTAGGATGCAACTACATGATTCCTTGCAAAAGTAGGTTCCCATGTATCAGGTTTCCTAGGCATCTCGTTGATGTGATGTCCTTGTTGTAGTGCAAAACATTTAAGAGAATGCAATTGCTTATTAGTAATAATGATAATTAAATGTTCTAGCAGGAAAAATAAAACATTAACATTATTCCATGGTTGATGCATGATATTTGTAGTTTCTTCATGTACATAGTATACACAATTTACAGTACATATAGATGCACCAATTCTTGTAATCAACCAAAATCTTAAACCCAGCAATCCTCTCAAGGTATCATTTGTTGAGATTAACCGTTCACTTACCTCGATCATCCACTTCGGATGCCTTTAGCCGACGCTAATTAATCACT
>NW_011501110.1:59382-59457 GCF_000495115.2 Populus euphratica | reverse complement strand
TAGCCATCTCTTTTCCCTTTCAATTTCAGTTCTTAAATTCATCAATCAATCCTTTCATTTATATGATATGCCTGT
>NW_011501110.1:32534-59329 GCF_000495115.2 Populus euphratica | reverse complement strand
AAATGAACATTTACCACAAATTAAAGGTATCTTATATTATTAGATATATTATTATAAAACATGTTTTAGTTAAGGAGTTATTGATACTTCAAGTGGAAAATGATGACATAAAACCTTGATAAAAAATGCACTTTTAAGTACTAATCACACCCCCCAACCAGCTTATTACTAGTCTCTAGTAATTTAAGCGTTAAAATAGAAAAACACTTTGCAAATTCTGCAAAGCAAGGTATTCATCATTCAACTTCCATTAATTTATCCAGATAAACAAACTATCATTAAATATATGTATCTGCTCAATACCTCTTAACAAGATATTAATAAACCTTTTTTTTAAGCGCAATATATCAACACATAATTATGGGGCTTTTCTTGGAAGAAAACAAAATTTTTATTTTAATGTTTAAGGTTAACTTCCTTGGGTTTTATTTTTTTTTTTTTTTTTTTTTCTATTGTTTAATTTTAACTTCCTTGGGTTGGGATTATTATTATTATTATTATTATTATTATTATTTAATATATATATATATATATACACATATAACTTAAAACATCATGCATCTTTAACCCATGTAACAAGCGTGAGGCCAATAACCCCCAAATTAGTTGACTTTAGGGTATTAGGTGTTAAAACATTCCTTCAAGCTTAATTGCTTAGGTTAGGGAGGCTATGAAACCAAACTTATCTATATTTTTATTATCATTATTTCATTTTTTTTTGCTCTCTTTTTTTTTTAAAAAAATTATATATTATCCCTTTCCCTTAGTCGTTACTTTTAACAAAAAAACATAAATAATGTAATAATCCAATGTGCAACCCACAATCATATGTGATTAGTACTTAAAAGTGCATTTTTATCATGGTTTTATATCATCATTTTGCACTTGAAGTATCAATAACTCCTTAACTAAAATATGTTTTATATTAATGTATCTAATAATATAAGATACCTATAATTTGTGGTAAATGTCTATTTTTACTGCAGGTCTATCACATCAATGAAAGGATTGATTGATGACTTGAAGAACTTAAATTGCAAGGATAAAGAGATGGCCAAACTTAGAAAAGAGATGTCGGTGCAATCCAAACCGGAACACTGTTCGGTAATTGGGTCATATCTGGAGCTATATATCTCATATTTAGGTCCAATTTATATGGATGGAAAGGTAAGACATAGGCCTACAACTTTCATATGGAGCCCAAGATCTAAAAAGGCCATTATCAAGTCCAAATTATAGCAACAACAAAGAAGCCCGAATCTGTCTTCCAGCCCGAGCACTGTTCGGTATTTTGGCCATATCTGGAGTTCTAGAAGTCCAAATGAGCTGAATTTTTTACACAAGAAAGCTGAGACAATTGTCTACAACTTTCATGTTTACAACTGGCTCCAATTTTGACGTTATCAATGACATTTTGGGCAGACAAGAGAAGATAAGGATTGTCACCAAGTCAAAAGTTGGTCACCCACTTATCAATTAGTCATCAAATCAATAGTTCCCAATTTTGGCCTATAAAAGGAGGCATTTGCCATGCATTTAGGCATCTTGGTTTCCAGATCAAGATCATGCTCTTCCTTTCTCTCTTTGTATTTTTTGTAATGTTTATGCTTTGCTTTCATTAATATTAAGCTTATGCTTTTCATTTCCTTTCCTTTACTTAGTTAGCTTTTATGTTCTTATTTTGTTTATCTATTTTTCTTTCATTCATTATGTCTAGCTAATTAATTATGTCAAGGTGAAAAGGTTACACTAATGGTGTAAGAATAAGTATAATGTAAACTTAATATGGACTTTAATGTTTGATACTAACATGTTTTATATTTGTTATCTCGTTCACTTTTTAATACTTTGCTTGTTAAATGACTAATCTTGATTTATGTTGTATAACACTTGGTACAACAAATGCTTGGCACTTTCATAGCCCATAATGTATGGTATAACCGACACCTGAGCTATGAAAGGAACTTGATTTGTTGTTAACATAAGTTATAATCATGAATGCTTGACGAGATTTACAAGTATTAGCATTAATTGAATAAGATGACTAATGTAATCATGTTAACAATTTATAATATGATTGGAACCTCCTTTGTGTGTGGTTTTCAATTCAATAATAAGAGTTTATACTATACTTATTTGATATACCATTAGTGGAACCTCTAACCTTGACATTTGTTATTATTATTGTTTAATCCTTACATTAATTTTCCATCTCCAAGTTCTTATCATCTTCTTCTTCTTCTCTTTCTTTATTATTATTATTATTATTATTATTATTATTACTACTACTACTACTACTATATTATTATTATTATTATTATTATTACTATTATTATTATTATTGTTATTATTATTATTGTTGTTATTGTTATTGTTATTGTTGTTGTATTATTGTTATTTATAATTTGTACAATTAACCTCCCTGTGGTTCGACCCCGGTCTTGCCGGGTTATTTATTACTTCGACACTCCTGCACTTGGGAGAAGACATCAATCTTTCAGTCGTGTCAATATGTTAAAGTGTGTATGTGTAAATTAAAGTTTAAGAATACATGTTAAATGAGTATATGAGCAGAATTAAGTGATAGTAATATGAGAGTTTGTAAACCTGAATATTTCAAGAAGTGTTATGATAGACCTTATTAAGAATGATTACTAAGATGCATCTCAAGAGTCATAAAAAGATCTCCTTTACTCTGCCATCATATTAACAACAATTTTGCACATGTTATATGAAATAGAAAACAGAATTAGTTAATTTTTTTTGTTTTTTTAGCTATTACCCTCCCCCCCCCAACCAAAACGAGACATTATCCTCAATGTTCTAAGGTAGAAAGATAGAGTATAGAAGATATCACTTGAAATAACGAATACTAGCAAACCTGAAACATACTGAAACAAAAATAAGGAATAACAAAACATAGTAATAAAACAAAAAGACAACAAAAAATTACAAATGAAGACTCAAATCTAATCTAAGCTTTTTATAACTTATAATCTAAGGTAGAAGATGTTAGAAATTCGTGTTCCACAGCATGATCAAGAAAAGACAATAACTTATTATAATAACCATTAACATTTAACAGACTTATAGGTTTATGGTGAATGTGCAGTTAGGCCCAAGAGGAAATATGAAAGATCTCTTCCAATGTACCTAGACCACCTGGTAAAACAATGAAGGCATCAGCATGGTTAAGCATTGCATTCATTCAAGCTGACATTGGGGAGACCTAAAGTTCCTCTCCAATTGTTTTTCCAATGATGTCCCCTTGTGCTAAAGCTTCGGGGACGACCCCCAAAACTTGACTACCTCTTAAAAATGCAGCTATTGACACACCTCTCATTAACCCCCAAACTGCCTCTTGCATACACTAAATGAATCTTTCTCTCAGCTAGCACCTGACTAAGATGATTTGTTGATTCTAAAAACTCTTTTTCTTTCCCAGGACTAGATCCACCAAAAACACAAATATTTCTTATGTGATGACTTGAGGAACTTGTCATCTTTACACACTTCTATATTTGTTGAATGTATGAGCTGAGTAGAAATGAAAGGAAGGAAGAGAGGATTTTATAGATGAGAAATTAGAAAGGCAATCATACCACCTATATGTAGGCCAGCTGAAGTCTCATACACTCTCTCTCTCTCTCCTTATTTATTTATTTATTTATTTACTTTTGAAAAAACATGTGTATGTACACGTAGTTGTGATTGTGGCTCACATCTTTTCTTGGTTTTACATCCAAGAACGGCTTAAACGCCCTTTATGGGTCGGGGATAAGCTTCCCATCCAGTTTTCTTAAACACTGGCAAATGGGGTCTTTTTTAGTCAGATTCCCAAGACTAAGTTGATTATGTTTTTTTATGAAAACGGGGCCATAAATCATGAATTGCACGATACACATCTCCACTAGGATACGTCTCAAGAGTCAATAGAAGATTATCTAAAGACTCTTTACTCAGGCCATCCTTAATGAATTGTATTTTATCTTCACGGTTTATAGATACCATTCCTAAAGAATGACATTGTGCATTACAAGTCCATCTGGCGCATCGATGACAAACGTTTAGTCATTTTGCACGATATTTCTTTGCAAAAGTGCTTTTACCTATTCCAGGCATGTGTGAAATGAAGGAGTTAGAGGACTCACCTGATAATCAGACCTTTGCTTCAATTAACCAGCGAATATCTTCAGGAATTCCATGATTCATTAACAATCTCAATCTTGCACATCTAGCATGGTAAAGTTTGTTAATTGCATTCTAAGGCATAACGGAAAAATACTTTTTTAATTTTTCAAGATTAGTGTCCATTTTCAAATGAGAATTAGAAGAGATTTAAAGATTTGCACAAATATATACACAGATATCGGTTATTATGGGAAACTAAAAGAACCAACTTAAGTCATGGAGTACTGACACGACTAAAAGATTGATGTCTTCTCCCAAGTGGAGGAGTGTCGAAGTAATAAATAACCCAGCAAGACCGGTGATTAGTACTTAAAAGTGCATTCTCATTAAGGATTTATATTATCATATTGCACCTAAAGTATCATTAAATTCCCTAACAAAAGCATGTTTTATATTAGCAAGTCTAAAAATATAATATACCTTTAATTCATGGTAAATGTTCATCCTAAATGCAGGTCTATCACATAAATAAAAGGATTGATTGATGAGTTTAAGGATTGAAATTGAAAGGATAAAAAGAAGGCCAAACTTAGCAAAGTGTTGCTGGTGCATTCTAAACTCGAACACCGTTAGGTAATTTGATCATATCTGGACCTGTAGATATCAGATTTAGGTCCATTTTATATCGATGGAAAGGTAAGACATAGACCTACAACTTTCATATGGACTCAAAGACTCAGTTCTGCCGTTTTCAAGCTCAAATATTAGAAACAACGAAGACATTAGAAGCTGTCCTGCAGCTCAAACACTATTCGGTTTTTGGCTCATATCTTGAGTTCTAGAAGTCCAAATGAGCTTTGGTTTTTTTTTTTTGGAAATCTGAGACAATTGCCCACAACTTCCATAATTCAGTTGGCTATAATTTTAATGTGAGCAATGACGTTTTGGCCAGCCAACAATATCAATAATCAGCCCACAATATCAAAAAACCAGCAGCCATTAATGTCAAAAACCAGCCACCAAATCAATGGATGCCCACCAATTCTTCAATCAATCAATAGTTCTGAAACTTAGCCTATAAAAGGAGGCATTGTCCATGTATTTAGTCATATTAATTTTCATATCAAAGTTATCTTCTTGCTTTCTCTCTACATCTTTGTAATGTTCAAGTTTTCTTTCATGCTATAGTAATCTCTTGTTTATGCTCTTTCATTTCCTTTCCTATACTTAGTTAGCTTATATTATGTTTATGTTCTTATATTGCTTATTTATGTTTTTCTCCTTCTTAATGTTTAGCTAAGTTAATTATGTCAAGGTGAAAAGGTTTCTCTAATGGTGTTAGAATAGGTATAATATAAACTCAACATGAGTTTTAAATGTTTATATCCAAGAAAGATTGTTATTAACATGTTTTATCTTTTTATCTTACTAATTCTTAATACCTTTCTTATTAAATGGTTAATTTAGATTTGTGTTGTATAATATTTGGTACATCAAATGCTTGATCCTTCATAGTTTTCGGCCGACATTGTTATTATGATAGGAACTTGATTTGTTGTTAACATAAACTAGCAACATGAATGCTTGATGATATTTATAAGTATGGTATTACTTAGATAAGATAATTAATATGATCATGTTAGTAATTTATAATGAGCTAATAACGAGAAATCATCTGATTAGAACCTCCTTTGTGTGTGGTTTCTAGTTGAGTAATAAAAGGAGTTTATATTATATTTATTTGAAATACCATTAGTGAATCCTATAACCTTGATATATGTTTTGTTATTGTTTAATCCTTACATCAATATCACATCCCAAAACTTTCTTCAACTCATTTTCTGTTATTATTCTCTTCAAATCTTTTTCTTTATTTGTAATTTATATAAGTCACCTCCCTATGGTTCGACCCCGGTCTTGCTGGGTTATTTTACTTTGACACTCCTGCACTTGGGATAAGACATCAACTCTTTGATCGTGTCAAGTTTTTGGCGCCGCTGCTGGGGAGGTAAGTTCTTGTATAAATTAAATATTTTATCTTATTTTATTTTCACTTTTATTTGTTTTTCTAATTGTTGTTTCTTTTTCTTTTCTTTTCTTTTCTTTTCTTTTGTATTTGCATGAGAGTTTGGACACGTACATTAAGTGGTAGACTTTCTAGAAAATCCTCATTTTCTTCAAAAAACATGGCCGAAGAAGATAACCAATCAATTCATAATGAGAATAATGAGAATAATTAGAATAATCGTGTTAGAACACTTAGAGATCATATGAAGCCAACAAGAACAAGTGCACCATCATGTATTGTTTTTCCTCCTAATGCATCTCATTTTAATTTTAAGCCAGGTATTATTCAACTTTTACCCACTTTTCATGGCTTAGAATTAGAAAATCCCTACTTGCACTTAAGAGAATTTGAAGAAGTTTGTAACACTTATAATGACTTAAATTGTAGCATGAACACCATCAGATTAAAGCTTTTTCCTTTTTTGTTAAAAGATAAAGCTAAAACATGGCTACAAAATATTAGGTCAGGATGCATTCATGCTTGGGATGAAATGCAACAACAGTGTTTAAAGAAATTTTTCCCTTCTCATAAAACAAACTCTTTCAAAAGACAAATCACCACTTTTACTTAAAAACCAGGAGAAACATTTTACAAATGTTGGGATAGATATAAAGACTTGCTTAATACCTGTCCTCATCATGGTTTTGAAACATTGAGATTGGTTTCACAATTTTATGAAGGTTTAACACCTAAAGATAGGCAAATGGTGGAATTGATGTGCAATGGAACTTTTGAAAATAAAGACCCTGATGAAGCAATGGAGTACCTAGACTTGCTAGCTGAAAATGCTCAAAATTGGGACACCACAGGTACTTGTGAGGCACCAGGTAAAACTCAATCTCATACATCTAATGGAGGCATGTATAGCCTTAGGGAAGATCATGACCTCCAAGCCAAATTTGCATCTTTAGCTAGAAAAGTTGAGGCACTAGAATTAAAAAAGAGTGGTCAATTAAAATCTGTTCAAGAAATTGTGTGTCAAATTTGTGAAACCAATGAACACTCAACCAATGATTGTCCCACGTTGCCTTCTTTTAAGGAATGTCTCCATGAACAAGCCAATGCTTTTAATAGTTTCCAAAGACCAAGTCATAACCCGTACTCACAAACGTACAACCCTGGTTGGAGAAATCACCCAAATTTCAGTTAGAAGAGTGGTAACAATAATGCACAAACTTTTCAAAATTATCTTGGATATGCACCTCCTTATATTCCCCCTCCTAGAAGAAATCTTGAGGAAACATTACATGCATTCATTGAAAAGCAAGAGACAATCAACACTCAAAATGCTCAAACCATGGCTGATTTGAAAGATACTCTTGCAAAGTTCACATCTACTCTCAATTTTCAGGAGAAAGGTAAGTTTCCATCTCAACCCCAGCAAAATCCCAAAGGGCAATACAATTCAAGTACAAGTAGTTCCGAAAGCCAACATCTAGATCAAGTCAAATCAGTCACTACTCTTTGCAGTGGTAAGGTTATTAAAAAACCCATTCTTAAACCTTGTGAGAAAGAAGGTGAGTTAGTCTCCAAGGGTAAGGAAATGGTTGAACCTGATCATTGCAAAGAAGAGACTGATTCCCCACCAGCACTTCCATTTCCTCATACCATGACCAAACAAAGGAAAGTCAATCATAATTCTGAAATCTTTGAAACTTTCAAATAGGTAAGGATTAATATACCTTTGCTAGATGCTATTAAACAGGTACCATCTTATGCTAAATTTTTGAAAGATCTATGCACTGT
Organism: Populus euphratica; assembly: GCF_000495115.2. NCBI lineage: Eukaryota > Viridiplantae > Streptophyta > Magnoliopsida > Malpighiales > Salicaceae > Populus > Populus euphratica. The sequence continues at coordinate 51,384 of NW_011501110.1, read as the reverse complement.
AATGAGAAAATTGAATGTGAAAAAGAAAGTCTTCTTAGCCGAACAAGTAAGTGCCATTCTTCAGAACAATAATGCTTTGAAATATAAAGACCATGGTTGTCCTACAATTTCTTGCTTTATTGGAGAACATAAAATTGATAGAGCTTTACTTAATCTTGGAGCTAGTGTGAATTTACTTCCATATTCGGTTTTTCAAAGTCTCAATCTAGGTGAGTTAAAACCTACTTCTGTTACTCTTTTACTTGCTGATAGATCTATAAAAATACCTAGAGGAATAGTTGAAGATGTGTTAGTACAAGTTGATAAATTCATCTTTCCTGTGGATTTTATTGTCTTGGATACACAACCTGTTGAAGCATGCAATTCAATTCCTATTATTTTAGGATGTCCATTTCTTGCAACTTCTAATGCATTGATTAATTGTAGGAATGGAGTGATGAAGTTATCTTTTGGAAACATGACATTAAAAATGAATGTTTTTAACATTTGCAAGCAACGTGGAGATGATAATGATTTACAGGAAGTAGATTTTATTGAAAAAATAATTTACGATCAATTTGAAAATTCTTCCAATGAAACTAAGTTTAATGAATTTGAAGATTTGCAAATGGTTTTTTTTCAGGAAGAATCAAAGGCAAATATTTGGAGACCAAAAATTGAGGAATTGCCACCACGATCAATTGAGTCCATACCTTCAAGTGTTCAACCACCAAAACCCGATTTGAAGCCATTACCATGTAATCTCAAATACTCATTTTTGGGAGAAAATGAAACTTTTCCGGTAATAATTTCTTCCAAACTTAATGTTCATCAAGAAGGTAAGTTATTACAAACTCTGAAAATGCACAAAAAAGCATTAGGATGGACCATAACTGACATAAAAGGAATTAGTCCTTTGATTTGCACACACAAGATTTATTTGGAGGAAAATGCTAAACCCTCTAGAGAAATGCAACAAAGGCTTAATCCTAATATGAAAGAAGTAGTGAGGAATGAAGTCATTAAACTTCTAGATAATGGAATCATTTATCCTATTTCTGATAGCAAATGGGTAAGTCCTACCCAAGTTGTACCTAAAAAGTCTAGAGTTACTATGATAACAAATGAGAAAAATGAGTTAATTCCAACGAGGACTATTACTGGTTGGCACATGTGCATTGACTATAGGAAACTTAATTCAATGACTAGAAAAGATCACTTTCCTTTACCTTTCATGGATCAAATTCTAGAAAGAGTTGTAGGTCATGAATTTTATTGTTTTCTAGATGGTTATTCAGGTTACAACCAAATTGAAATTGCATTTGAAGATCAAGAGAAAACTACTTTCACATGTCTATTTGGTACATTTGCATACCGAAGGATGCCTTTTGGATTATGTAATGCACCAGCCACGTTTCAAAGATGCATGCTTAGCATATTCAGTGATATGGTTGAACGTTTTCTTGAGATTTTTATGGATGATTTTTCTGTTTTTGGTGATTCATTTGATAATTGTTTAACTAATTTGGAAAAGGTTTTGAACAGGTGTGAAGAGAAGAATCTTGTGTTGAATTGGGAAAAATGTCATTTTATGGTAACAAACGGCATTGTACTTGGTCATATTGTTTCATCAATAGAAATTGAGGTTGATGAATCTAAAATTGAGTTAATTGCCAACTTGCCAACACCAAAATCTGTTAAAAATGTTAGATCGTTTTTAGGACATGCTGGTTTTTATAGAAGGTTTATCAAAGATTTTAGTGTAATATCTAAGCCATTGTGTAACCTTCTAACAAAGGATAATGTTTTTGAATAGACTGAATATTGTGAAGAAGCCTTTGTTAAACTTGAAAACCTGCTTACATCTGCTCCTATCATTCAACCTCTTGATTGGTCATTACCTTTTGAAATAATGTGTGATGCTAGTGATTATGCCGTGGGTGCTGTTTTAGGACAAAGAAAAGATAAGAAACCCTATGTGATTTACTATGCAAGTAAAACTTTAAATAGTGCTCAAATAAATTACACAACCACTGAAAAGGAATTACTTGCTGTAGTATTTGCATGTGAAAAATTCAGATCTTATCTTGTTGGCTCACTTGTTATTGTTTTTAGCGATCATGCAGCGTTGAAATATCTTCTTTCTAAGAAGGATTCTAAGGCTAGATTGGTACGGTGAATTTTGTTACTTCAAGAATTTGATATCACAATCAAGGATAAGAAAGGCACCGAAAATGTTTTCGCAGATCATTTGTCAAGATTGGCAACTGATTCGAAATCTGACATCACACCAATCGATGACTACTTTCTTGATGAATCTTTACTTTCTGTCACTACAATGCCTTGGTTTGCTAATATTGTTAATTTTCTTGTTTCAGGGCATTTACCAGCGCATTGGGGCACCCAAGACAAAAGAAAGTTCTTGAACGAAGTGAAGAACTTTTATTGGGATGACCCTTATTTATTCAAATATTATCCTGATCAAATATTTTGAAGATGCATTCCCGACAATGAGGTAAGTAATGTCATTAAATTTTGTCATTCTGAGGCATATGGGGGTCATTTTTCTTCAAAAAAGACAACTGCAAAAATCTTACAATGTGGATTTTATTGGCCCACCATGTTCAAGGACACGCATGCATTCTGCAAATCTTGTGAAAATTGTCAAAAGTTAGGATCTCTTTCAAAACGTCACATGATGCCTTTAAGTACTATTCTTGTCATTGAAATCTTTGACTGTTGGGGTATAGATTTTATAGGTCCATTTCCTCCATCATTTGGTTTTGTGTACATATTAGTCGCAGTAGACTATGTTTCAAAATGGATAGAAGCAATTCCAAGTCGTAACAACGATCATAAAACAGTCATTAAGTTTTTGAAAGAAAATATTTTGAGTCGATTTGGAATCCCTCGGGCCATGATAAGTGATGGTGGAACACATTTCTGTAACAAGCCATTTGAGTCTTTAATGAAAAAATATGGAATCACACACAAAGTTGCCACCCCTTATCACCCCCAGACAAATGGACAAGTAGAACTTGCTAATAGGGAGATCAAACAAATTTTGGAAAAAACAGTGAACCCTAATCAAGAGGACTGGTCTTTAAGACTTAATGATGCACTTTGGGCCTATCGAACTGCTTTTAAAACATCATTAGGTATGTCACCTTATGGGTTGGTTTATGGAAAACCTTGTCACTTGCCTGTGGAACTTGAATACAAAGCTTAGTGGGCTATTAAAGCTTTCAATTCAAACCTGGATGATGCGAGTCAGCTGCGTAAGTTACAAATAAATGAGCTTGAAGAAATAAGAAATGATGCATATGAGAATTCAAAAATTCATAAAGCAAGAATCAAAGACTTTCATGATAAAAGAATCTTGAGAAAAACATTTGATGTTGGTCAAAAAGTTTTGCTTTATAATTCTCGACTCCATTTATTTCCCGGAAAGCTAAGATCAAGATGGAGCGGTCCATTTGTTGTGAAACATGTATATCCTTATGGGGCCTTTGATATTGAGAATCCAAAGAATGGTAATGTTTTCAAGGTCAATGCACATCGTTTGAAAGCTTACTTTGATAATTTTCCTAGTGAAAATGAATCCATTCGTTTGAATGATCCTGTATATGAAGGTTGATTATTTTGTTTTTCTCATATTTTTTTGTGTTTCTTTTTGGTGTGAGTTTGTTTTGCTAGTCTTTCTCCAGCCCCGGTCAAATAACGGATAATGGTACTTCGTGACTCTTAAGTCGGTTCTTTCAGTTTCCCATGATAATTGATATCTTTGTATATATTTGTTCAATTCCTTGTTCCTTCTCTTTTCTTTACATCTCTTCTTCACTTGTCTTTAAAAACAAAACAAAACAAAAATGGACACCACTCTTGCAAAATTGAAAAAGTATTTTCCTGCTTTGCCTCAGAATGCGATTACAAAAATTTACCATACTAGGTGTGAAAGATTGAGGTTGTTAATGAACCGTGGAATTCCTGAAGATATTCGCTGGATAATTGAAGCAAAGATCCAATTATCAGGTGAGTCTTCCAACTCTTTTATTTCATACATGCCTGGGACAAGTAAAAGCACTTTTGCAAAGAAACGTCGTGCAAAACGACTAAAAGTCTGTCACCGATGTGCCAGATGGACTTGTAAAGCAAAATGTCATTCTTTAGGAATGGTATCTATAAACCGTGAAGATAAAATACAATTCATTAAGGATGGCCTGAGTAAGGAGTCATTAGATAATCTTCTATCAACTCTTGAGACGCATCCTAGTGGACATGTGCATCGTGCAATTCATGATTTATGGCCTCATTTTCATAAAGAACATGATTGACTTAGTCTTGGGAATCTGACTAAAAAAGACCCTGTTTGCCAGTTTTTATGAAAATTGGATGGGAAGCCTATCCCCGACCCATAGATGGCGTTTAAGCCGTTCTTGGACGTAAAACCAAGGGAAAGCTGTGAGCCACAATCACAACTGCTTGTACATACATGTTTGTTATTATATATATAATAATAATAATAAAATAATAATAATAATAATAATAATAAATAAATAAATAAATAAAAGACAGAGAGAGAGAGTGAGACTTCAGCTAGCCTATATATAGGTGGTATGCTTTGTATTTTCAATTTCTCATCTATAAAATCTTCTCTTCCTTTCCATCATTTCTACTCAACCCATTCATTCAGCATATATAGAAGTGTGTAGAAATGGCAAGTTCCTCTGTTCCTAAAATAAAAAATATTTGTGTTTTTTGTGGATCTAGTCCTGGGAAAGAAAAAGAGTTTTTAGAATCAGCAAATCATCTTGGTCGGGTACTAGCTGAGAGAAAGATTCATTTAGTGTATGGGGGAGGCAGCCTTGGGTTAATGGGGGGTGTTTCAATAGCTGCATTTGTAGGAGGCAGTCAAGTTTTGGGGGTTGTCCCTAAAGCTATAGCCAAAGGGGACATCATTGGAAAAACAATTGAAGAGGAATTACAGGTCTCCACAATGTCTGATAGAATGAATACAATGTTTAACCATGCTGATGCCTTCATTGCCTTACCAGATGGTCTGGGTACATTGGAAGAGATCTTTCATATTTCCTCTTAAGCCCAACTGCACATTCACCATAAACCTATAGGTTTGTTAAATGTTAATGGTTTTTATGATAATTTGTTGTCTTTTCTTGATCAAGCTGTGGAATAGGAATTTCTAACATCTTCGGCATAACAAATCATAATCTCTACTGCTACTGCTGAACAATTGATTGACCAACTACAATCTTTCATCCCTGTAATTGATCCCTCCATGAGTCAACTCAATTGGTCAAACATGAAACACCGTAAAAAGCTTAAATTGGATTTGAGCCTTAGTTTGTGAAAAATTATGTCTTCTGGTTTTATTAATAGCATAATATTTATGTTTTGTTGTTTCTTATATTTGTTTTATTGTGTTTTTTAGGTTTGTCAATAGTTGCTGTTTTAGGTGATATCTTCTACACTCTATCTTTTTGCTTAGAACATTGAGGACAATGTCTCGTTTTGGTTGGGGGGAGAGGGTAGTAGTTGATATTACAAAAAAAATAATTATGTTCTATTATTTAAACCATTTGCAAAACTATTGTTACTAGGATGGCAGAGTAACGGGGGAACTTTAGTGACTCTTGAGATGCATCTTAGTAAACATTCTTAACAAAGTCTATTATAAAACTTCTTGAAATATTCAGGTTTACAAACTCTTGGATTGTTATCTATAAATTCTGTTTATATGCTCATCTAACAAGTATTTCTAAACCTTCATTTCCACACACACACTCGAACATATAATTGTGGGTTGCACATTGGATTATTACATTATTTGTGTTCTTTTGTTAAAGGTAACAACTAAGGGAAAGGGATTGTATATAATTAAGAAAAAAAAAACATGAAAAAAAAGAAAAAAAAGAAAAAAGAAAAAATGATGATAATAAAAATGTAGATAAGTTTGCTTTCGTAGCCTCCCTAACCTAAGCAATTAAGCCCAAAGGGGTGTTTTAACACCTAATACCCTAAAGTCAACTGACTTGGGAGCTATTGGCCCAACGCTTGTTACATGGGTTGAGGAGAAAAGCTTAAGGGAATCAAACATTGCACTATCTACATATCAGTATCTGCGACCCGAGTTACTAAGCTCGTAGGGGTGTCTTAACACCTAATGCCCTAAGACCAACTGGTCTGGGAGTCATTAGCTGAAAGCTCGTTACATGGGTTAAAGATGCATGATGTTTTTAAATTATATGTATATAGATTTTTAAAAAAGAAAAAAAGAAAAAAAAAGACAAAAATAATAATCCCAACCCAAGGAAGTTAACCTTAAACATTAGAACAAAAATTTTGTTTTCTTCCAAGAAAAGCCCCATAATTATGTGTTGATACATTGAGCACAAAAGAAAGGTTTATTAATATCTTGTTAAGAGGTATTGAGCAGATATATAAATTTAATGAGAGTTTGTTTATCTGGATAGATTAATGGAAGTTAAATGATGAATACCTTGCTTTGTGGAATTTGCAAATTGTTTTTCTATTTAACGCTTTGATTACTAGGGACTAGTAATAAGCTGGTTGGGGGGTGTGATTAGTACTTAAAAGTGCATTTTTATCATGGTTTTATATCATCATTTTGCACTTGAAGTATCAATAACTCCTTAACCAAAGCATGTTTTATAATAATATATCTAATAATATAAGATACCTTTAATTTGTGGTAAATGTTCATTTTAAATGCAGGCCTATCACATAAATGAAAGGATTGATTGATGACTTTAAGAACTTAAATTGCAAGGATAAAGAGATGGCCAAACTTAGAAAAGAGATGTCGGTGCAATACAAACCGGAGCACTGTTCGGTAATTGGGTCATATCTGGAGCTATATATCTCAGATTTAGTTCCAATTTATATGGATGGAAAGGTAAGACATAGGCCTACAACTTTCAAATGGAACCCAAGATCTAAAAAATCCATTTTCAAGTCCAAATTATAGCAACAACAAAGAAGCGCGAATCTGTCTTCCAGCCCGAGCACTATTCAGTATTTTAGCCATATGTGGAGTTCTAGAAGTCCAAATGAGCTGAATGTTTTACACAAGAAAGCTGAGATAATTGCTTACAACTTTCATGTTTGCAACTGGCTCCAGTTTTGACGTTATCAATGCCTTTTTGGGCAGACAAGAGAAGATAAGGATTGTCATCAAGTCAAAAGTTGGCACCCACTTATCAATTAGTCATCAAATCAATAGTTCCCAATTTTGGCCTATAAAAGGAGGCATTTGCCATGCATTTAGGCATCTTGGTTTTCAGATCAAGATCATGCTCTTCCTTTCTCTCTTTGTATTTTTTGTAATGTTTATGCTTTGCTTTCATTAATATTAAGTTTATGCCTTTCATTTCCTTTCCTTTACTTAGTTAACTTTTATGTTCTTATTTTGTTTATCTATTCCGACTTAAGTCATAGAGTACCGTTATCCACCATTTGACCGGGGTGAGAGAAACTAGCAAAAATCACTCAAAAAGAAACATAAAAAAAATCAATCTTTATATACAAGATCACCCAATTCAATAGAGTCATGTTCAACTGAAAAATTATCAAAGTAAACTTCCAGACGATGTCCATTTACCTTGAAAACATTGTCATTCTTTGGATTCTTGATGTCGTAAGCCCCATATGGATACACATGTTTCACAATAAAAGGACTGCTCCATCTTGATCTTAATTTTCCAGGAAATAAATGCAGTCGAGAATTATAAAGCAAACTTTTTGACCAACATTGAATGTTTTTCCCAGTATTTTCTTATCATGAAACTCTTTAATTCTTGCTTTATGAATTCTTGAATTTTCATATGCATCGTTTCTTATTTCCTCAAGCTCATTTATTTGTAATTTTCACAGTTGACTGGCATCATCCAGATTTGAATTGAAAGCTTTAATAGCCCAATAAGCTTTATGTTCAAGTTCCACAGGCAAGTAACAAAGTTTTCCATAGACTAGTCTATAAGGTGACATACCTAATGATGTTTTATAAGTAGTTCGATAAGCCTAAAGTGCATCATTAAGTCTTAAAGACCAGTCTTTCCTATTAGGGTTCACTGTTTTCTCCAAAATATGTTTGATCTCCCTATTAGCAAGCTCTATTTGTCCACTTGTTTAAGGGTGATAAGGGGTGACAACTTTGTGTGTGATTCCATATTTCTTCATTAAAGACTCAAATGGCTTCTTGCAAAAATGTGTTCCACCATCAATTGTTGCAGAAATGTGTTCCACCATCACTTATTATGGCTCGAGGGACTCCAAATCGACTCAAAATATTTTCTTTCAAAAACTTTATCACTGTTTTGTGATCATTGTTTCGACTTGGAATTGCCTCTATCCATTTTGAAACATAATCTACTACGACTAATATGTATAAGAAACCAAATGATGGAGGGAATGGACCCATGAAATCTATACCCCAGCAGTCAAAGATCTCAATGATAATAATAGGATTTAAAGGCATCATGTGACGTTTTGAAATAGATCCCAACTTTTGACAATTTTCACAAGACTTGCAAAATGCATGTGAGTCTTTGAACATGGTGGGCCAATAAAATCCACTTTGTAAGATTTTTCCAGTTGTCTTTCTTGACGAGAAATGGCCCCCCACATGCCTTAGAATGACAAAATTTAATGACACTACTTACCTCATTGTTAGGAATGCATCTTTAAAATATTTGATTAGGACAATATTTGAATAAATAAGGGTCATCCTAATAAAAGTTCTTCACTTTGTTCAAGAACTTTCTTTTATCTTGGGTACTCCAATGAGGTGGCAATTGTCCTGAAACAAGAAAATTGACAATATTAGCAAACCAAGGCATTGTAGAGACAGAAAGTAAAGATTCATCGGGAAAGTAGTCATCGATTGGTGTGATGTCAGTTTTTGAATCTGTTGTCAATCTTGACAAGTGATCTGTGACAACATTTTCGCTGCCTTTCTTATCTTTGATTGTGATATCAAATTCTTGAAGTAACAAAATCCACCACACCAATCTAGCCTTAGAATCTTTCTTAGAAAGAAGATATTTCAATGCTGCATGATCACTAAAAACAACAACAAGTGAGCCAACAAGATAAGATCTGAATTTTTCACATGCAAATACTACTGCAAGTAATTCTTTTTCAGTGGTGGTATAATTCATTTGAGCACTATTTAAAGTTTTACTTGCATAGTAAATTACATAAGGTTTCTTATCTTTTCTTTGTCCTAAAATAGCACCTACAGCATAATCACTAGCATTACATATTATTTCAAAAGGTTATTACCAATCGGGAGGTTGAATGATAGGAGCACAAGTAAGCAAGTTTTTAAGTTTAACAAAGGCTTCTTCACAATGTTCAGTCCATTCAAAAATAGTATCCTTTGTTAGAAGGTTACTTAAAAGCTTAGATATTACACTAAAATCTTTGATGAACCTTCTATAAAAACCAGCATGTCCTAGGAATGATCTAACATCTTTAAGAGATTTTGGTGTTGGCAAGTTTGCAATTAACTCGATTTTAGATTTGTCAACCTCAATTCCTTTTGATGAAACAATGTGACCAAGTACAATGGTGTTTGTTAACATAAAATGACATTTTTCCCAATTCAACACAAGATTCTTCTCTTTACACCTAGGCAAAACCTTTTTTAAGTTAGTCAAACAATCATCAAATGAATCGCCAAAAACAGAAAAATCATCCATGAAAATCTCAAGAAAATGTTCAACCATATCACTAAATATACTAAGCATGCATCTTTGAAATGTGGCTGGTGCATTACATAATCCAAAAGGCATCCTTCGATATGCAAAAGTATCAAATGGACATGTGAAAGTAGTCTTCTCTTGATCTTCCAATGCAATTTCAATTTGGTTGTAACCCGAATAGCCATCTAGGAAATAATAAAATTCATGACCTCCAACTCTTTCTAGGATTTGATCCATGAAAGGTAAAGGAAAATTATCTTTTCTAGTCATTTAATTAAGTTTCTTATAGTCAATACACATGCGCCACCTAGTAACAATTCTAGTGGGAATTAACTCATTGTTCTCATTTGTTATCACAATGACTCCAGACTTCTTGGGTACAACTTAGGTAGGACTTACCCATTTGCTGTCAAAAATAGGATAAATGATTTCATTATCTAGAAGCTTAATGACTTCATTTTTCACTACTTCTTTCATATTAGGATTTAGCCCTTGTTACATTTCTCTAGAGGGTTTCGCATTTTCCTCTAAATAAATTATGTGTGTACAAATCAAAGGACTAATTCCTTTTATATCAGCTATGGTCCATCCTAATTCATTTTTGTGCATTTTCAGAGTTTGTAATAACTTACCTTCTTGATGTGCATTAAATTTGGAAGAGATTATTACCAGAAAAGTTTAATTTTTTTCCAAAAATGAGTATTTGAGATTGGATGGCAACGACATCAAATCAGGTTTTGGTGGTTGAACACTTGAAGGTATGCACTTAATTGATCGTGGTGGTAATTCCTCAATTTTTGGCCTCCAATTACTTGTCTTTGATTCTTCCTGAAAATAAATCATTTGCAAATCATCAGATTCATCAATCTCAATTTCACTGGAAGTGGTTGGAAATTGATCATGAATTAATTTTTCAGTAAAGTCCACTTCCTGTAAATCATTATCATCTCTAGGTTGCTTGCAAATGTTGAAAATATTCATCTCCAATGTCATGTTTCCAAATGATAGCTTCATCAGTCCATTCCTACAATTAATCAATGCATTAGAAGTTGCAAGAAATGGACGTCCTAAAATAACAGGAAATGAATTACATACTTCAATAGGTTGTGTGTCCAAGACAATAAAATCCACAGGATAAATGAATTTATCAACTTGTACTAACACATCTTCAATTATTCCTCTAGGCACTTTTATAGGTCTATCGGCAAGTAAAAGAGTTATAGAAGTTGGTTTTAACTCACCTAGATTGAGACTCTGAAAAACTGAATATGGAAGTAAATTCACACTAGCACCAAGATCAAGTAAGGTTCTTTCAATTTTATGCTCTCCAATAAAGCAGAAAATTGTAGGACAACCAAGGTCTTTATATTTCAAAGCATTATTGTTCTGAAGAATGACACTTACTTGTTCGACTAGAAAGGCTTTCTTTTTCATATTCAGTTTCCTCTTCACAGTGCATAAATCTTTTAAAAATTTAGCATAGGAAGGAACCTGTTTAAATAGCATCCAGCAAAGGTATATTGATTCTTACCTGTTTGAAAGTTTCAAAGGTATATTAATGTTTAAGGTTAACTTCCTTGGGTTGGGATTTTTTTTCTTTTTTTTTAAATATATATACATGTAACTTAAAACATAATGCATCTTTAACCCATGTAACGATCTTTCGGCTAATAACTCCCAGACTAGTTGGTCTTAGGGCATTAGGTGTTGAGACACCGCTACGAGCTTAGTAAGTAGTAGTAGTAGTAGTAGTAGTAGTAGTAGTAGTAGTAGTAGTAGTAGTAGTAGTAGTAGTAGTAGTAGTAGTAGTAGTAGTAGTAGTACTAATAATAATAATAATAATAATAATAATAATAATAATAATAAAGAAAAAGAAGGAGAAGAAGAAGAAGAAGATGAGAACTTTGAGATGGAATATTAATGTAACGATTAAACAATGATAATAACAAATGTCAAGGTTAGAGGTTCCACTAATGGTATATCAAACAAGTATAGTATAAACTCTTATTATTGAATTGGAAACCACACACAAAGGAGGTTCCAATCAGATTATATATTGTTAACATGATTACATTAGTCATCTTATTCAATTAATGCTAATACTTGTAAATCTCGTCAAGCATTCATGATTATAACTTATGTTAACAATAAATCAAGTTCCTTTCATAGCTCAGGTGTCGGTTATACCATACATTATGGGCTATGAAAGTGCCAAGCATTTGTTGTACCAAGTGTTATACAACATAAATCAAGATTAGTCATTTAACAAGCAAAGTATTAAAGAGTGAACAAGATAACAAATATAAAACATGTTAGTATCAAACATTAAAGTCCATATTAAGTTTACATTATACTTATTCTTACACCATTAGTGTAACCTTTTCACCTTGACATAACTAACTTAGCTAGACATAATGAAAGAAAGCAAAATAGATAAACAAAATAAGAACATAAAAGTTAACTAAGTAAAGGAAAGGAAATGAAAGGCATAAACTTGATATTAATGAAAGTAAAGCATAAACATTACAAAAAATACAAAGAGAGAAAGGAAGAGCATGATCTTGATCTGGAAACCAAGATGCCTAAATGCATGGCAAATGTCTCCTTTTATAGGCCAAAATTGGGAACTATTGATTTGATGACTAATTGATAAGTGGGTGACCAACTTTTGACTTGGTGGCAATCCTTATCTTCTCTTGTCTGCCCAAAACGTCATTGATAACGTCCAAATTGGAGCCAGGTCCAAACATGAAAGTTGTAGGCAATTGTCTCAGCTTTCTTGTGTAAAAATTTCAGCTCATTTGGACTTCCAGAACTCCAGATATGTCCAAAATACTGAACAGTGCTCGGGCTGGAAGACAGATTCGGGCTTCTTTGTTGTTGCTACAATTTGGACTTGATAATGGCCTTTTTAGATCTTGGGCTCCATATCAAAGTTGTAGGCCTATGTCTTACCTTTCCATCCATATAAATTGGACCTAAATCTGAGATCTGTAGCTCCAGATATGACCCAATTACCAAATAGTGTTCCGGTTTGGATTGCACCGTCATCTCTTTTCTAAGTTTGACCATCTCTTTGCCCTTGCAATTTAAGTTCTTAAAGTCATCAATCAATCCTTTTATTTATGTGATAGGCCTGCATTTAAAATGAACATTTACCATAAATTAAAGCTATCTTATATTATTAGATATATTATTATAAAACATGCTTTAGTTAAGGAGTTATTGATACTTCAAGTGCAAAATGATGATATAAAACCATGATAAAAATGCACTTTTAAGTGCTAATCACACCCCCCAACCAGCTTATTACTAGTCCCTAGTAATCAAAGCGTTAATCTATCCAGATAAACAAACTCTTATTAAATTTATATATCTGCTCAATACATCTTAACAAGATATTAATAAACCTTTCTTTTATGCTCAATATATCAACACATAATTATGAGGCTTTTCTTGGAAGAAAATAAAATTTTTGTTCTAATGTTTAAGGTTAACTTCCTTGGGTTGGGATAATTATTTTTTTTCTTTTTTTTTTAAATATGTATACTTATAACTTAAAACACCATGCATCTTTAACCCATGTAACAAGCTTTCGGCTAATGACTCCCAGACCAGTTGGTCTTAGGGCATTAGGCCTATGTCTTACCTTTCCATCCATATATATTGGACCTAAATCTAAGATCTGTAGCTCCAGATATGACCCAATTACCGAATAGTGTTCTGGTTTGGATTGCACCGACATCTCTTTTCTAAGTTTGGCCATCTCTTTATCTTTGCAATTTAAGTTCTTCAAGTCATCAATCAATCCTTTCATTTATGTGATAGGCCTGCATTAAAAATAGACATTTACCACAAATTATAGGTATCTTATATTATTAGATACATTATTATAAAACATATTTTAGTTAAGGAGTTATTGATACTTCAAGTGCAAAATGATGATATAAAACCATGATAAAAATGCACTTTTAAGTACTAATCACTTGCCCTCATCATGGTTTTGAAACATGGAGATTGATTTCACATTTTTATGAAGGGTTAACACCTATAGATAGGCAAATGGTTGAATTGATGTGCAATGAAACTTTTGAAGATAAAGACCCTAATGAAGCAATGGAGTACTTAGACTTGTTAGCTAAAAATGCTTAAAATTGGGACACCGCGGGTACTTATGAGGCACCGAGTAAAACTCAACCTCATACATCTAGTGGAGGTATGTACAACCTTAGGGAATATCATGACCTCCAAGCTAAGTTTGCATCTTTAGCTAGAAAAGTCGAGGCACTAGAATTGAAAAAGAGTGGTCAATTAAAATCTGTTGAAAACATTGTATGTCAAATATGTGAAACAAATGAACACTCAACCAGTAATTGTTCAACCTTGCCTTCTTTTAAGGAATGTCTCCATGAACAAGCCCATGCTTTAAACAGTTTCCAAAGGGCCAACCACAACCCATACTCGCAAACATACAACCCTGGTTGGAGAAATCATCCAAATTTCAGTTGGAAGAGTGAGAACAACAATGCACAAACTTCACAACCACCATTTCAAACACACCATAATTTTTAAAATTCTTATGGATATGCGCCTCCTTATTCTCCACCTCCTAGAAGAAATTTTGAGGAAACTTTGTATGCATTCATTGAAAAGCAAGAGACTATCAGCACTCAACTTGCTCAAAGCATAACAGATTTTAAAGATACTCTTGCAAAATTCAAATCTGCTCTCAGTTTTCAAGAGAAAGGTAAGTTTCCATCTGAACCACAGCAAAATCTCAAAGGGCAATATAATGGAAATGCAAGTGGTCTTGGAAGTCAACACATGGATCAAGTCAAATCAGTCATCACTCTTTGTAGTGGTAAGGTTATTCAAAAACCAATTCTTGAACCTTGCGAGAAAGATGTTGAGTCAATCTCTAAGGGTAAGGAAGGGGTTGAATCTGAACATTGCAAAGAAAAGATTGATTCAGCTCCAGCACTTCCATTTTCTCATGCCATGACCAATCAGGAAGAAATCAAGGATGAAAAAGGCACCGAAAATATTGATGCGGATCTTTTATCAAAAGTGACAACAGATTCGACACTCGACATCACACCAATCGATGATTACTTTCCTGATGAATCTTTACTTTCTCTTAGTTCAATGCCTTGGTTTGCTAAACATATCAATTTTCTTGCTTCAGGATTTTTGCCAGCTCATTGGAATACTAAAAACAAAAGAAAATTTTTGAGCAACATGCAAAACATTTACTAGGATGACCCTTACTTATTCACTTATTGTCCTGATCAAATATTTCAAAAATGCATTCCCGACAGTGAGGTAAGTAATGCCATTAAATTTTATCACTCTAAGGCACGTGAGGATCATTTCTCGTCAAAAAAAAGGATTGTAGAAATCTTACAAAGTAGATTTTATTGGCCCACCATATTCAAGGAATCACATGCATTCCGCAAAACCTGTGAAAATTATCAAAAGGTGGGATTTATTTCAAAACACAGAGAGTCTTTAGATAATTTTCTATTAACTCTTAAGTCTCATCATTGTCGAGACAAGCATCGTGCAATTCATGATTTATGGCTAATATTCCATAAGGAACATGCTCGACATAGTCTTGGGAATCTGACTAAACAAGACCCTGTTTGCCTGTTTTTAAGAAAATTGGATGGGAAGCCTATCCCCGACCCATAGAGGGTGTTTAAGCCGTTCTTGGATGTAAAACCAAGAGAAGATGTGAGCCACAATCACAACTGCGATTTGAATTTTCATTTGTAAAAACTTGTGTCTTTTGGTTTTATTAATAGCATAATATTTGTATTTTGTTATTTCTTATATTTGTTTAAGTGTGTTTCAGGTTTCTTAGTGTTCATTATTTCAAGTGACATCTTCTATACTCTATCTTTCTACCTTAGAACATTGAGGACAATGTCTCATTTTGGTTGGGGGGAGAGGGTAGTAGTTGATAATAAAAAAAAATATTTTCTATTTCATAAAGCATATGCATAATTGTTGTTACTAGGATGGTAGAGTAAATGAGCTCTTTTGTTAAAATGACTTTTGAGATGCATCTTAGTAACCATTCGTAACAAGGTCTATCATAATGCTTCTTGAAATATTCAGGTTTACAAACTCTCGCATTATTATCACTTAATTCTACTCATATACTTATTTAACATGTATTGTTAAACCTTAATTTTCACACACACACTTTAATATATGATTGTCGGTTGCACATTGGATTATTACATTAATTATGTTCTTTTGTTAAAGGTAACAACCAAGGGAAAGGGATAGTATATAATTTGAAAAAAAAGCAAAAAAAAATAAAAAAAAATGATGATAATAAAAATGTAGATAAGTTTGGTTTCGTAGCCTCCCTAACCCAAGCAATTAAGCTCGAAGGGGTGTTTTAACACCTAATACCCTAAAGTCAACTGACTTGGGAGCTATTGGCCCAACGCTTGTTACATGGGTTAAGGAGAAAAGCTTAAGGGAATCAAACATTGTACTATCGACATATCAGTATCTGCGACCCGAGTTACTAAGCTCGTAGGGATGTCTTAACACCTAATGCCCTAAGACCAACTGGTCTGGGAGTCATTAGCCGAAAGCTTGTTACATGGGTTAAAGATGCATGGTGTTTTAAGTTATAAGTATACATATTTAAAAAAAAAAGAAAAAAAATAATTATCCCAACCCAAGGAAGTTAACCTTAAACATTAGAACAAAAATTTTATTTTCTTCCAAGAAAAGCCTCATAATTATGTGTTGATATATTGAGCATAAAAGAAAGGTTTATTAATATCTTGTTAAGATGTATTGAGCAGATATATAAATTTAATAAGAGTTTGTTTATCTGGATAGATTAACGCTTTGATTACTAGAGACTAGTAATAAGCTGGTTGGAGGGTGTGATTAGTACTTAAAAGTGTATTTTTATCAAGGTTTTATATCATCATTTTGCACTTGAAGTATCAATAACTCCTTAACTAAAGCATGTTTTATAATAACGTATCTAATAATATAAGATACCTTTAATTTATGGTAAATTTTTATTTGAAATGCAGGCCTATCATATAAATGAAAGGATTGATTGATGAATTTAAGAACTGAAATTGAAAGGATAAAGAGATGGCCAAACTTAGAAAAGAGATGTTGGTGCAATCCAAACCGGAACACTGTTTGGTAATTGGGTCATATCTGGAGTTATAGATCTCAGATTTAGGTCTACTTTATATGGATGGAAAGGTAAGAAATAGGCCTACAACTTTCATATGGAGCCCAAGATCTAAAAAGGTCATTTTCAAGTCCAAATTGCAGCAACAACAAAGAAGCCCGAATCTGTCTTTTAGCCCGAGCATTGTTCAGTTTGTGGCCCATATCTGGAGTTCTAGAAGTCTAAATGAGCTAAATGTTTTACACAAGAAAGCTGAGACAATTTCCTACAACTTTTGTGTTTTCAGGTGGCTCTAATTTTGACGTTATCAATGATGTTTTGGGCAGACAAGAGAAGATAAGGATTGTAACCAAGTCAAGAGTTGGTCACCCACTCATCAATTAGTCATCAAATCAATAGTTCCTAATTTTGGCCTATAAAAGGAGGCATTTGCCATGCATTTAGGCATCTTGGTCTCCAGATCAAGATCATGCTCTTGCTTTCTTTCTTTGTATTTTTTGTAATGTTTATGCTTTGCTTTCATTAATATCAAGTTTATGCCTTTCATTTCCTTTCCTTTACTTAGTTAACTCTTATCTTATTTATGTTCTTATTTTGTTTATTTATTTTTCTTTCTTTTATTATGTCTAGCTAAGTTTATTATGTCAAGGTGAAAAGGTTACACTAATGGTGTAAGAATAAGTATAGTGTAAACTCAATATGGACTTTAATGTTTGATACTAACATGTTTTGTATTTGTTATCTTGTTCACTCTTTAATACTTTGCTTGTTAAATGACTAATCTTGATTTATGTTGTATAACACTTGGTACAACAAATGCTTGGCACTTTCATAGCCCATACTGTATGGTATAACTGACACCTGAGCTATGAAAGGAACTTGATTTGTTGTTAACATAAGTTATAATCATGTTAACATAAGTTATAATCATAGCCCATACTGTATGGTATAACACAAGTATTAGCATTAATTGAATAAGATGACTAATGTAATCATGTTAACAATCTATAATATGATTGGAACCTCCTTTCTATGTGGTTTCCAATTGACTAATAAGAGTTTATATTATACTTGTTTGACATACCATTTATGGATTCTCTAACCTTGACATTTATTATTATCGTTGTTAAATCTTTACGTTAATATTCCATCTCAAAGTTCTCATATTCTTCTTCTTCTTCTTCTTCTTTTTCTTTATTATTATTATTATTATTATTATTATTAGTATTACTACTACTACTACTACTACTACTACTACTATTATTATTGTTGTTGTTGTTGTTGTTGTTATTACTATTATTGTTGTTGTTGTTGTTGTTGTTGTTGTTGTTGTTGTTTTTGTTTTTGTTATTGTTGTTGTTGTTTTACTATTATTGTTGTTGTTGTTGTTGTTGTTTTTGTTATTGTTATTGTTGTTGTTGTTGTTGTTGTTGTTATTGTTATTGTTATTTATAATTTGTACAATTAACCTCCCTATGGTTCAACCCCGGTCTTGTTGGGTTATTTATTACTTCGACACTCCTGCACTTGGGAGAAGACATCAATATTTTAGTCGTGTCACGTAAATTCATGGCAAATACCAACTTTTATAGGCCAAAATTAGGAACAATTGATTTGATGACTAATTAATGAGTAGACGGCCAACTCTTGACTTCGTGACAATTCTTATATTCTCTTGTTTGCCCAAAATGTTATTGATAACGTCAGAATTGGAGCCAGTTAAAAACATGAAAGTTGTAGAAAATTGTCTCATCTTTCACAAAAAAATTGGAGGTCATTTGAACTTTTAGAACTCTAGATATGGGTCAACCACTTAATAGTGTTCGGGCTGTAGGACATATTCAGGCTTCTTTGTTATTGCTACAATTTAGATTTGAAAATGGCCTTTTTTAAATCTTGAGCTCCGTATAAAAGTTATAGGCCTATGTCTTACCTTTCTATCCATATAAAT
>NW_011501110.1:26928-32431 GCF_000495115.2 Populus euphratica | reverse complement strand
CAGGTTATTTATTACTTCGACACTCTTGCACTTAAAAGAAGACATCAATCTTTTGGTTGTGTCATATTTTAAACAAGTATAGTATAAACTCTTAATATTCAACTGAAAACCACACACAAAAGAGTTTCCAATTGAATTATAAATTGTTAACATGATTACATTAGTTATTTTATTCGAATAATGTTAATACTTGTAAATATTGTCAGACATTCATGATTATAATTTATGTTAATAATAAATCAAGTTCTTTTCATAGCACAGGTGTAGGTTATACCATACGGTTAAGCTATGAAAGTACCGAGTATGTATTGTACCAAGTGTTATATAATATAAATCTAGATTAATCATTTAACAAGCAAAGTATTAAAAGTGAACAAAATAACAAATACAAAACATGTTAGTATCAAACATTAAGGTCTATGTTGAGTTTACACTATATTTCTTATCATACCATTAGTTTAAGCTTTTCATCTTGACATAATAAACTTAGCTAAACATAATGAAAGAGAGAAATATAAATAAACAAGATAAGAACATAAATAAAATAAAATTTAACTAAGTAAAGGAAAGGAAATGAAAGGCATAAATAAGATATTAATGAAACCAAAAATTAAGCATTACGGAAATACAAAGAAAGAAAGCAAGAGCATGATCTTGATCTGCAAACCGAGATGCCTAAATGTATGAAAAATGCTCCTTTTTATAGGTTAAAATTTGAAACTACTAATTTGATGACTAATTGTTGAGTGGGTGGCCATATCTTGACTTGGTGACAATTCTTATCTTTTTGTCTGAATAAAACGCAATTGATAGTGTTAGAATTTGAACCAGACTTCCATATGAAAGTTCTAGGAAATTGTCTCAGCTTTCTAGAAAAAAAAAATGAGGTCATTTGGACTTCTAGAACTCGAGATATGGGTTGAACACTAAACAGCGTCTGGGCTACTGGACAAATTCGGACTTCTACGTTGTTGCTAAGATTTGGATTTCTAAATAGCAAAATTAATTCTTGACTTTCCATAAAAGTTTTAGGCTTATATCTTAGAGTCTTGACTTTTCATAAAAGTTTTAGGCTTATATCTTAGTTTTTCATCTATATAAAGCAGACCTAAATCTAAGTTCTATAGCTCTAGATATAACCCAATTACCAAACAAGTTTCTAGTTTGGATCGTACTAGCATATCTTTTCTAAATTTGGCCCTCTTTTTGTCCTTTCAATTTAAATATTTTAACTTATCAATCAATTCTTTTATTTATGCGATAGACCTGAATTTAGAATGAATATTTACCATAAATTAAAGGTACCTTATAGTATCAGACTTGTTATTATAAAACATGCTTTAGTTAAGGAGTTATTGATACTTCAAGTGCAAAATGATGATATAAAATCTTGATAAAAATACACTTTTAAATACTAATCAATAATATGGTTCTTTGTGAGGTTGGAGGTAGTGCAACGTGTAGTGCTTTTGCAAAAATTATATTTTTAAAATGCTTTTCAAGCTTTTTTTTAACTTGAAAATATATCAAGTTGATGCATTTTAAGTATTTTATTTTTGTTAATTTTGATGTACTAGTATAAAAAAAAATTTAAAATTATTTTAATACATTTTCAATTTAATAACACTATAAAATACTAAATAATAAAATTAAAAAAATCCAAGTTAATTAGATTAAATCGTCATACCTATGATCTAGATTATGATACTAGAATAATTTTATAAAAATTAAAAAAAATAATAAAACTTAATCTCTAACAAATTAAATATAGTGATTTGTGAGATGGAGGTGGTGCAATGTAAAGTGGTTTCATAAAAGTCTCATTTTTAAAAGTGTTTTTCAAATTATTACTTAAAAATATATATTAAATTGATGCTTTTTAAAATATTTTTTAATAATTTTAATATGTTAATATTAAAAATTTTAAAAACTATTTTAATATATTTTTTAATTTAAAACACTTTTATAAAATCAGCTACGGCTATCAAACATGTTATGTTAGTCTTCAGTTAATTTGAAGATTATAAATTTAATGTTGTTGACTTAGTGGTAAGATATTATTACTGTGAAGTGGGCAAAGTGCACGTGTAGTTTGGAATATCATATCCCGAGGATAAATGATAATTGAAAGCGGTGAATAATGGCTTAAACTATAATTAATTATATCATTGGCGACAAAAATTAATTCGTCATGTTATCGTTCTTGTACAAATCTTAAAGCATATTATTATCTCCTTACAGATTTTAAAGAAGGTTGTGATCAGAAAATTATTTTTTTAAATACATTAATCTAAGTTATATATATATAGTATGATTAACAACTAAATGGAAAGAAACATACTTTTAATATATGAAAATTATTCCAAGGATATCTTATGGTTAGAAAAGTTATGTCTACGAAATATATGAGTAATTAAAAAAAGAAGCACTCCCTAAATAAAGATGCGATTGCTTGTGAACAAAGTAGCTTAGGTGTGTTCATGCGCTAAAACATCATTTATTGTTATGTCGGAGACTCCAATCCACCTTTAACATTTGAATTAAACAAACATACAAAACCTGGCAAATCAAATAGAGGATTGTATTTGTCGGAGACAAAAGAATCATTATCACTTCCAACATTTGTTTTTCTCAATCAAATGGCGCAATTAGGGGTGGATTAATTACATAAAATAAAGTAGGTCCTCGAACTTCACATATACTATATCTCAAACCATGTGATCTATCAAATATTTCTTGCCGACCCCGAACATGCATAGTCAGGTGGCAGCAACGTTTTACTTGCTTGAATTTCGTTTATCACCGAAGGGAAATCATACAAAGATTATGATATAGCTCTAATTTGTATGGTTTTCCCACAATTCATGGCAGGGCATCATGACCATACAAGATATATAGGGTTAAAAACCCATGCGTGTACGTTTAGTTCATCGAATCTTCATTTCTTTAAGACATTTAACACACTCTCCTTTTGGCCTAAGTCTGTCATTTCAAAGAAAGAAGAGAGATGAGAACATTTCGCGTTTACGGTGATCATAAGTCTTCTTCATCCTCTTCATACATCAAGGACATGTGTTTGTTCCATAAAGGTTACATGATGTGGTTCTAGTACCTGATTTTCAAGTAAAACTCACATGGACTAACATGTAATGCCACCATTTCGAATTTGCAGTCTTTGATTTCTAACAAGTAGTGAGGTGGTGAGCCATGAATGTCATCTTGATATTGACTTTCTACACACAATCAAGCTATCCATGTGTATGTGCCGTTACTATGGCCCTTTACCTAGTTTATATGCCCTTTACCTAGTTTATATGTTGGTTTCCATTTGAAATAAAAGTTGTAACAGTTTCACGTTATTCTATTGACTTCTACTATATTGGCAAGCCATGTGTGATGTACGTATATATATGAGATAACCTTTCCATTTGTGTATACTATTCACCTTGCAATAGATACCATTTAGAGAACAGATTCAATATATATATAGTTGTTTGTCTTTCAATTATCATCTTATAAACCACCTTACACTACCTTCTCTCCACCCACCCCCTTTTTTTAAAAAAAAAATTCCTAATTACAGGAAAAGGAATTAATGTATATTAATCATCATCAGTCTAGAAGAATCAAATTAAGATGGTGATGATAATCCTAATTGAAGAACTTGCTGGTTGTTGACAAAAATATGTCGGTTTATGAACTTTGTTGCAACAACAAACAATTTAGGGATGGGAGAAGTTAGGGAAGGGTTGTCTAAATTTCTTGTAGCACGTGACTCTGCTAGGCAAAAGCGTTAATTTGAAATTTCATATGCATTCCTGTATTAGAGATTTTCTCCCAATAATACAATGTACTAGCCAATGACATAACACGTGCATATCGTGAATGCCAGGGAAATCGCATGTGAAATGAGGTTTTGATGATCAAACTAGCAACACTAACGAAGTTATGTCCCAAACAAGGAAGAAAAACAATAATGTATAATGTGTGAGATATGAACATTGAAACATTGATTTTGCGTGGTTGCCATCTAGATTTGCAATAATGTATAATGTATGAGAGAGGTAAAAAGACATGATCATTGAAATATTTATTTTGCTTGGTTGCCATCTTAGATTTGCACCAGTCATCTTGGCCATGATACACTGCATAAATAAATTGAACTTAATTTCATGTTGTGATATGGTTGTGGTATGAATCCTCATAATATATGTTAATTAAAAAATTAAAATTTCATGATTATACTTAATATATATATATATATAGTGAATTTAGAGGAAAATTTTATTGTGCACGTATAGACTAACTAATAACATCCTATTTGGTATTTCTTAAAAACTCACTGTAAAAAAAGAGAAAGTAAAATCTATAACACATAAAAAATTATAAGAATATCTTGATCTAGTAGTTTTTTTTAAAAAAAAATAACTAATAAAATATCACTAATTATTTTTAATATATCATAATAAAATTACACGGATACATGGTAATAATAAATCTTAGAATATAGAAAAAGGCACTGGTTAAGTTTATAAGGAATAAATTAGCCCCATTGTTTAATTGTGAGTTAAGCAATCTTTGTAAACTACCTAGGCATTTAGGCTCCTGGGAATTTATTTTTTTTAAGTGAATTCTGAAATAGTAAATTATAGGAAAGTAAAAAAAATTTTGATGTTTAGTAGTGTAATGAAAAATAAGTTAGAAAATATTTTTCACTGTTTGGTTATGTCATAGAAAATGAGATGAAAAATAATTTATTAATATATTTTTTTAAGTTTATTAAAATAATGAGGAACAAATCTTACAAATTAAAAAGTTGAATGAGAATGAAATTGAAAAAAAATATTATTTCATAAATTATCTCAAATAAAATAAATAATAATTAAAATAATAGAGATCAAATCTAACAAATAAAAAAATTAAAAGATGAAGAAATTAAAATAATAATAATTAATATTTAATAAATTATTTTAAATAAAAGAAATAAAATTCAAAAGAATGAGGACCAAATTTGATAGATAAAAAATTCAATTAAAAAATGGTAAAGAAAAATCAAATAACAATTATAAAAATAAGGACTAAAGTTAATATAAAAATCAAATTCTAAGGGATAAATTATAAACAAAATATACATAGCAATCAAAAGTTTCAGGACCAAAATTGATATAATCAATAAATAATATGACATTTCTAAATTTTTTATAATTGTTAAAAAGTGTTTTCTGCCCAAAATAAAAGGAAAATACTTTTCTAAAAACTAAGCTATTTTTTTTTTTTACTGAAAAATGTTTTCTGAAGACCAACTTTCCTAATGACAAATAAACATAGAAAAATTTAGAAAGTGATTTTTAAGAAATCAATTTCCATCAAACAAGCGAGGCCTTAATGCAATGCTAACTAATTACTACTTAAAAGTATAATTTTATCAATATTTTATATTATCATTTTGCACTTAAAGTATCAATAACTTCTTAACTAAAGCATGTTTTATAATAACAAGTTT
>NW_011501110.1:23557-26901 GCF_000495115.2 Populus euphratica | reverse complement strand
TTTAATTTATAGTAAATGCTCATTTTAAATGCAAGCATATCTCACAATTCAAAGAATTGATTGATATGATTAACTATTGAAAGTGAAAGAACAAAAAAAAAAGGAGAAGATGAGAAAGAAATCTTGATTCAATTCAAACTGGAACATTGTTTAGTCATTAGGTCATATTTGGAGCTGTAAATCATGGATTTCAATTTGGTTTATATGGCTAGAAAGCTAAGACATGGGTCTAAAACATTCATGTAGAGTTAAGACTCAAATTTGTTGTTTAGAAGTCCAAATCTTAGCATCAAAAGAGAAGTTTGAATCTGTCCTATAGTCCAGATACTATTTAGCATTCAGCTCATATCTCGAGTTTTAGAAGTCCAAATGCACCGATTCCATTTTTGTTGGAAAGCTAAGATAATTTTCCAGAACTTTCAATCATACTATATGTTCAAATTCTGATGTTATCAATGACGTTTTATTCAAACAAGAAGATAAAGATTGTTATAAAGTCAAGAGGTGACCACTCACTCAACAATTAGTCATCAAATCAATAGTTCTGAAATTTGACCTATAAAAGGAGGCATTTGCCATATATTTAGGCATCTTCATTTTCAGCTTAAGATCATGTTCTTGCTCCTTTTCTTTTTATTTTTATAATGCACAAATTTTGCTTTCATTAGTCTCTTTTTATACCTTTCATTTTTTTTACTATACTTATATAATTATGTTCTTATCTTGTTTATTTTTGTTTTTCTTCTTCATTATGTCTAGCTAAGTTTATTTTTAGCTTTTCTTCTTCATTATGTCTAGCTAAGTTTATTATATCAAGGTGAAAAGTTTTCACTAATGGTGTTCGAATAAGTATAATATAAACTCAATATAGATTTCAATGCTTATATCCTAAACAACTTGCTATTAACATGTCTTAACATTTTTATCTTATTAATTTTTAATACTTGGCTTGTTAAATGGTTAACCTAATTTGTGTTGTATAATACTTAGTACAACAAATGCTCGGCACTTTCATAGCCAACCGTATGGTATAATCTACATATGTGCTATGAAAGAAACTTGATTTATTGTTAATATAAGTTAACATCATAAATTCCTAATAATATTTAAAAGTTTGATGTTACTAAAATAAGATAATTAATATGATCATGTTAACAATTTATAATGAACTATTAATGACAAATCATTCAATTAGAACTTCCTTTGTATGTGATTTCCAGCTGAGTAATAAAAAAAATTTATATTACATTTATTTTTAATACCATTAGTGGATCCGCTAACCTTAACATTTGTTTTTATCATTTTTAATCCTCATATTAATCTTACATCTCAAAGTCCTTTTTAACTTATTATTATTATTATTATTTGCAATTTATATAGTTCACCTCCCTATGGTTCGACCCTGGTTTCATCGGGTTATTTATTACTTAGACACTCCTACATTTGAGAGAAAATATCAATCTTTTGATCGTGTTACTAACTCATCCTGCAAAAGGAAAAACTAGATAATTTTTTCGTATATGGATCAGATCATACATTTATTATTATTATTATTATTTGTAATTTATATAATTTACCTTTCTATAATTTACTCCCGGTCTTACCAGATTATTTATTATTTCAGCACTCCTACACTTGGAAGAAGACATCAATTTTTTGATCTTGTCACTAACTCATCCCACAAAAGGGAAAACTAGATAATTAGTTCATCTATGGATCGGATCATAAATTATTTAAATGTAAAACAATTATGTAGATGTGTTGTTAATTTCTATTGGCAAGTAAGATTTTAATTATAAACTCTAACTTTAATACATATGAATTATGATTTTTTTTTTCTAAAATCAGCACGATGACATCTTTAATTAACCAAGGTCAGCCTAAAGTAACTTGTTAAGTCGATAACTTAAGTTTAATAACATTTTTATAAAAAACAATTATTTAATTATATAACAATAAAAAATATATATGATAGCAAGAAAGCCACCGGTTAAAATTTAAATAATAATAATGATGGGTTGTACAAAAATACTTGCTAATATGATAAAATTATTTATATACTCTTATTCGAAAATAAAGTAAAAATTAATTGGTATACAATCAAATAATATTTCAAATATATTCTTAATTAATTTAATAAATTAATAAATTAATAAATCTATATATTTTAAATTAATAAATTTTATACACATTTGAATTAAAATAATAATAAAAAAAAAAGCCAAGCATGCAAACATGGATGGAATTAAAAAGCCCAAGCTCATGTGTGTTCTTTTTTGTTTCTTTTTATTAAGAGAGAATGGCTTGTCAACTTTTTTTTAAAAAAAAAAAAACTAGGTGACAAATCACCTGTAGTGGTTGATAGATGATTAGTACTTAAAAGTATATTTTTATCAAGGTTTTATATCATCATTTTACACTTAAAGTATCCATAACACCCTAACTAAAATATATTTTATAATAGAAGTCTAATACCATAAGATACCTTTAATTTATGGTAAATGTTCATCCTAAATGCAGGCCTATCATATAAATAAAAGGATTGATTAATGAGTTGAAGTATTGAAATTGAAAGGACAAAAACAGGACTAAACTTAGAAAAGAGATGCTAGTGTAGTCCAAACTGAAACACTATTCATTAATTTGATTATAACCGGAGCTATAGATTTCATATATAGGTCTGTTTTATATGAATGAAAAGCTGAGGCATAGGCCTAAAACTTTCATTGGAAAGAAAGACTTAATTCTACTATTTGGAAGTCCAAATCTTAACAACAATGTAGAAGTCCAAATCTTAATTCTACTATTTGGAAGTCCAAGACACTGTTCAGTGTTCAGCCCATATCTCGAGTTCTAAAAGTCCAAATGACCTCAATTTTCATGTGGAAGTATGATTCAAATTCTGACGTTATCCATAACGTTTTATTTAGATAAGAAGATAAGGATAAAAAGAAATGCGGATGGAAAATATTTCATCATGGTTTACTCGAAGCTGTGATAAAAGAAATTTATTAGTAATTTCCAAAAAAAATAATGACGGAATAAAATAATAATAAGAAAAATCCTTTCAGCAATGATGTTAGTTCACGCTTAGCGTACCTCTTGGATAGGAAAGGTTAGGTGTATCGATAACCCATTTATAAGGAATGAGGCCTTCAAAAATAGATACCTATAAAACACATGAGATCACGAAAATTACTATATTATAGTTTCTTTATCATAATTACTATATTTATTTATACTATATTCGTTTGAAATACCATTAGTGGATCCTCTAACCTTTATATTTGTTGTTATTATTGTTTAATCCTCACATTGATCTTTCATTTCAAAGTTCTCATCAA
>NW_011501110.1:6784-23531 GCF_000495115.2 Populus euphratica | reverse complement strand
TTATTATTATTATTATTATTACTATTACTATTACTATTACTATTACTATTATTATTATTATTCTTGTTATTATGGTTGTGTTGTTTTTATTTATAATTTATACAATTAACCTCCTTGTGGTTCGAACCTAGTCTTGTCAGGTCATTTATTACTTCAATACTCCTGCACTTGAGAGAAGACATCAATCTTTTGATCGTGTCACTAGATTAGCAGGTTGCTCAAAATTCGACCACTATTATGGTTGTTAGAAAATTAAGGGAGGGTTTTTGGTATAAAAATCTATTTTTGTTTATCATTTTCACTTTAAAACATCTAAAAAGCATTATAAATTTTTTTATAAATCACTTATCAACCCCAAAACATCCCTAAATCACTCAAAAGAAAATCAATCAAATCAAAAAAATAATAATCAAACTAGATCTTTTTTGCCCCTTCATGTTTATAGTGAAAAACAATCTTAATTGTTGATCTATTAACATAAAGATATTTTTTTAAGGTTGGATTATGGTTCACAACAACTTTTTCTCTCCTCTATAATTTTTTAGTGGTTTTCTCTCTTATCTTTCAACTTCAATGACCGAAAAATAAACAAAATAAATATTTGGATCAAAATGAAAGTTCTAAAGATTTTGAGATTGACCATGTATTTTCTTCATGTTTTACATTGTAGTCCTTTCACTTTTGATTTTGACTTTTTACTATAACTTAAAATTTTATTTTATGGAATTAGGTCATAAAAGATTAAGTCAATAAGAGAAAAACGTTTCATGATGAAATTAAAAATAGAAAAAGAAGGTTGATGCTTCACTCTTTATATCAGCACTAAAGTACCATCACAAGCCTTAGATATTTTAGTACATTTGTTAAGTATCAAGTTTGGTCTGGATGGAATAGATTGTAGAAAATCTAGGAAGCCAAAAATGCACAAATGATTTTTTTTTTTTGTTTTACCAATTGTCGGGAAAGTATTGTACATAATATATAAAGATTTGAACACTGACCAAAGACTAAGTAGTTAAATATTAAAAGAATTATGAAGGTAGTATAAAAAAGCATTTATTAATGCAATAAAGAAATATTATGATTTTATTTGAAAATAAATTCAAGTTAGAATCATATTAATGGAATGATGCCAATTTTTTTTATCTATTTTTATTAAATTGAATTTATAAAAAAAAAGTATTAATACAAAAAACTCACCAAAGCTTACTGAGTAGTCTAATTATTGGCCCAAAAAATAGGCCTAGCAGGTTCCTTAAATCAATTATTTTTTTAATTAAATTGAGCAAACAACATATCACCATGCAAAATCATTTTTTAAACAACTATTACATGACACGTTGTTTGTTATGGAAGAAAACATGCAACCCAGTAGTTCACTTTTTGGCTACATTAAATGGCTAAAAAAGTTGGGTTAGACCTTAATAACCCTAAAAAACTTATTTTTCATCAAATAAACACGTTAGAGGCCTCATTAAACCTATTTAGAGTCTTAAATAATAATTTTTGAACCTTGATCTACTTTGTTAAGAAGGATGACAAGCAAAAAACACCTCAATAGTACTTTTTTCATTAAATAAAACTTATTGACACCAAGAATGAGTTTTTTAAGTGGTAGGAAAGTGGTTCCATGACTTTCTCTTGCCTCTCTTAAATAAGGAACTGAAAAAATATAAAAAAATGAAGTCTTGGATTAAGTTAATAGATAGAAAAACTCAAAGAACTGATAAGTAACTTTAACAAATACCTGAGGAATCCAGGAAAAAACACAAGAAGCATTTTTTTCTTTTTTTAAAGGCTTGTCATTTCGCTTCTTTCTCAGTTTTAATCATTTAATTTCTAATTTCTCTTAAACTATAAAAAAAATTAGTTTTTGTAAAATCGAGCACCAACATAATACCGAGATTCTTCTAATACTATAATAAACCTATAGAATGCAAACATAAATAAATCACAAAGCCCAAACTCTAATAAACACAATATAAAAGGACTAAATTGAAAAAAAATGATAAAAAACAAGTTATTGGGTGAATCCGTTATAACATGTAGTAATTTATAAGGGAATGAACACTAAAATAAAAATAAAAATAGATTTTTTTTAATTAAAACAAGAAAACAACTAGAGTATCAATAAAGAAACAACTAAAACTAATAGACTAGGATTTGATTCATTATATTTAAATATGATAAACTTAAAAATACAGATAGTTCCTCAATGACCATATTGTTTTAGGTTTCGTAGTGCCATCATCCTATAGCAATAAGCACAATTAAAGTGGAAGGGAGAAAATCAGGGGATTGACAATTTAGTAGAATGCTATTTAGCATGGAAGAATATTATAAAACTTTTGATTATAGTAAGCAAGTTTAAGGAAAACTTAAATTATACATATCAAGTAGGTTGAGGAACTAAAAAAATAAAAAGATGCTAAAAAATAGAGGACAACGATTTATTTCATAAAAACAAATTAACAAAACACAAAGCAACAATTATTCCAAAGATAAATAATGTTATGTGAAAATTTAAGCACAACAAAATATTAATGTTAAAAAATAGATATAGTTAAAAAGATGAATTAAGCATGGCAATGTTATCCCTCTATAAAGATATAGTTACTACATATACATGTAAATATTTATAAATCAATATATAAAAGAAAATTCAGTTCTAGATTTGTTGATAAATTATGAACTTCAAGTTGTAGATTAAAGCAATGATCAAATCCTATGATATTATTATAATTTATTGTATGTCCTCTAGAGCTTGTTATTGATTGTAATGTTGTTTCCAAAGTGTTTATAGATTGTTGTGTAAGAGAAGAATTAGAAAAGGACCTTGCAATTTTAGAGGGCATGAGAAACAATCCCTTGAATAAGCTTGAACGATAAGAATGATCAATAAATGATTAACCACTATAATAGCATCCTTTACTATGTTGTTAAGGCACATCTAACAATAATGAATTTGCAAAGAAAAACCAATGCAACCCATGAAAAGCATAAAGTAATACAATAAAAAACATGGATGAAAACATAAAGTACAAAAAATTATTCAAAAGCTTCTACAAACCAACACCATGCCAATGAAGTCCAACAAATAATCCATTGCATTGATAATAATATCAATTCAAGTCCTTTGTCTTTAAATCCATAAATCTTGACCATTATTTTAATAGTAATATGCTATAAACCTAACCAAACTATATAAACATAATAAAACTGTGTAAGGAGAATAATAATACCCAAGGATATGGCCCCAAATAAAACCAGGGCTTTATAGCTATAAAGACAAAAAAATAAAAAATAAACATATCGAAAACGCTAATCATGTTAAATTTTAAGGACTGAAACAAAAAACAATAGTAATGTGAACAAGTAATTGTGAGTGGAAGAGCAGGGTATTAACAGGGTAAATGTATGAACTCTTTTAATTTTATTTGTTTTATATTTTATTCTTCGTACGTCAACATCAAACATTAAATTTGACACATGATCAAACTATCATTGTAATTTATTCACCATAAAATACTTGAAAAATAATAAATGGGCAAATGCTAAGTGAAAGAGGAGGGTACAAATTAGTTATAATTAGTTGTAGAACCTTCTGTACTGATGTTTGATTTAGTTAGGTCAATGACCAACAAGAGCATGTCATGTCAAGAATGGTTTACCAGTAAAAATTGATTTTATCTAAAACATTAGCCAAACAAGTTAAAAATATTGGTGGAATAGCATAATTAAAAAAAAAAAGTGAAACAACATAGCCTATCATGATTCAGAAATGTAACATTTCATGGATGTCACGATTTTAAAGCATAATAACTTATCATATCATATCTCAAAATTATGACATATCATGAAATTAAACTCCCGTCTCTTTTTTTCTTTTCCAATAGAAATGTACTTTCCCCCTCTTTTTAAAAAATCAATGGCCAACCTCCTTTCCTCTCTAAAATAAACCTAAAAAATGATTATTTTTTTATCATAAAACACCCGAAAATCACATCCGCTTCATTTTAAGCCTTAAAGAATGTTTTTCTCATTAGAAATAGTTGCCTTAGCCATTGCCTCCTCTCCCCAACCATAACCACCATATGGCCACCACTTCCGAACTAAAAATTAAGGCAAACATTAAGCATTACTATTAATTTTATGGCTTTTATATTTAATTTATGATTGGTATATTTGTGATTAAATTATTCTTTTGGTTTAGTTTGATTTTTTTTGGATAAATTAGGTATAGATTAAGTCAGTTATGGTTGATTTCATACAATTGAGCATGAAAATAACATGAATTAGGTTGCATTTTGAAGAATTTTATATCATAGTACATGCCTACTAGGCTCATTGATACTTTTGTCTTGTGGTTATAGGACAAACACAAATCAGAGGATAAATTTATTGGCATTGTAAATATATTTAACTTTAATTAACACTTTCGTTACTTTATATTCAATGTACTTATGTTTTAAATTGTATTATAGGATGAGGTTAAGATATATTACCAAACATATAAGTTGATGAAATTACATGATTGAATTAATTTATGTTTATTCTAGGCATAATTTTTATGCGTTATTTCATTGAAGCACTTCAAGTTTGATCACGCATTGATGAATGCAGTAATTAAGCGATGAAAATGTAAGACACACATGCTCCACCTCACAAACTTGGAGATGACATCTATATTACAGGATATAACATTTTTGTTTGGAATTCTTATCGATAGACATGCAAAAACATCTAGTGGAATATGTAATCTAGTTACACTATGCGAGCATGTATTTAGAGTGACACCCCTACCACTAAATTGAAATGATATGCCTTAAATGATGTTATGAGATATTTGTTACATTAATGGAACTGACACACATGTTCCACCTCAGGAACTTGAAGATGACACCTATATTACATGATATAACATTTCTATTTGGACTTCTTATCAATGGACAAGTAATAACATCTAGTGGAATGTGTAATCTGGTTAAGCTATGTGAGCATATATTTAGAGTGACATCCCCTTTCATTGAATTGAAAGAGAGTATGATATGCCTTAAATGATTTGGTGAGATATTTGTCACACCATTAGATGATGTTGGTGACAAAATCTTGTGTAAGTATGCATTAAATTATGACTTTAATATATTACATAATTTTTAATTATTTTTTAATCTTTTTTATGATCATTGAAAGATGATGCAGGTATGCCAGTATATATTTATTATATATATTTGGTAGCATTCAATTCATAGATCTTACACATGTATTTATTTTATGCTTCTTGAGGATTTTAATGCGATCTCTATGTATAGCCAGGGTTTTGTTGTTTTGACATGTCATATTGATAGTGTGTTTCATTTATGAAGGGGACAAAACAAGTTGGGGAATATTTCTACTTTTACAGGTATAAATGAAACAATTTAAAATTCTCATTTACATTTACATTTCAATTCTTTGTAATAAATTGAAAAAAAGAAAACCACTCATATGTTTTTTCAAAATAATTGTAATCTTAGAAAGCATCTTAATATAGCTTGACCTTAAATTCTGAGGAAGTAAGTTATGACTATCAAGACTATATGAGTTACACTTTAACTCCTATTAGATAATATAATGTTTAAAATAATTATATGCAATTATATTGTCTAAATGTGACTTTAATAAAAGCTAATAAGCTTGTGATTTGTAATGTTTAGTGATACGCGATTAAGATATTTGATAATAATCTTATATATGTGTTGTTATTATATTAGAGTGAGCTAGATAGATAATATTTTTTCCAGGTATGTGTTAAAAAACATGTGCTATCATTATATTTAACATGTGTATTATAGGTAAATTAGGCTTTGTACAAAAATAATAAACTAATAGTTGCACTTGTAATTTATACTAGCGGCATAGACAAATAGACTATTATGGTCCTATTAGTTTTTTTAAATGGTTGAGCTATATGAAAAACACTTTGGTTGACATTGATATGGGCGATGAGTTGCACGCTGTAAATTATCAATATAAAAATATCAATTATGACTCTTTAAATCTCCATGGAACTTATATATCATAGTAGGATGCATGAAGTAATGAGTTATTTACCAAATTCATCATATGATTACATAGGTGACATGACAAAAAGATTGATGTCTTCTCCCAAGTGCAGGAGTGTTGAAGTAATTAATAACCTAGCAAGATCGGAGTCAAATCATAGGGAGGTTAATTATTACATCTCGAAGAAGACCTCCTAAGGACGCCAGCCAGTAGAAAACAACAATTTAGTTGGAGCGAAAGGCGGCCAAAGATTCAGACTACGGTCGAAGCCAATTACAAAGGTTCGGAGGAGGATGAGACCCTTTCAAGGAGGTTTCTTTCTTAAATTATTCAATTGAGAGTTTGAAAGCCAGATCGGAGGCGGATTCCATCTTTACTTTAGAGTTTCCATTTTTCATGCCTTAGCAGAAGAGAGGAGGCTGTCAGAGCCTACTGATCTGTTAGCGGATACTAGAGCAGATTCGATTCTACGCTCGGAACCTTGGTCCAGCAATCTACTAAAGCGCTTGGATCGCATGACCGGATCCTATTCCATCCCAAGCTTTCCAAGCTGTGCTTCGGTGCGGCTTTGTGGGAGGAAGCCTTGAACTGTGCAAACGCGGAACAACCTCCGAACCGGATAAGATCTCAAGAGCTTACTACTCCATCCTAATCCTAGGGCATGGCATGTCTACTTTTTCGGTTACAAAGACCCATGTTAGTCAAAGCTACTAGAAAGCTTGAGCCTCGAAAGAAAGCATGACCTTCATAAAGGTCCAGTCTAACTTGTATTCATGATTTACTAACTTCGGCACCCTAGCTAAGGAGACATGACCTCGGACTTGAACAAAGGGGAATTAGACTCTCAATGATATGATAAGATTCTCTTCTATGAGAAATGAGTTACAACGATCTTGTATCTCTGCCTAGTTACTTCGCTCTGCCCCTTGATGACAAAGTAAACATAGTTGAAAGGCCCTTTTTTTTCCTATCCTATAGTGGAAAAGATCTCGGATTGGAAATACGCTCTCTTTGAAAGATGCTTTACATAGTGATCCGTTGAGCTAGAGCTCTTATACATGGGACTTTCAATATGAAAGTTGTAGGAAATTATCTCAGCTTTCCAGTAAAAAAAAAAATAGAGGTCATTTAGGCTTCTAGAACTCTAGATAGAAGCCAAACACTGAATAATGCGTAAGCTGTATGACAGATTCAGACTTCTTTGTTGTTGCTATAAAAAAATAGAGGTCATTTAAATCTTGGGCTCCTATGAAAATTGTAGGTCTATATCTTACATTTCCATCCATATAAAGTAGACCAAAATTCGAGATCTACAGCTCCTAATATGACCCAATTATCGAACAATGTTCCGGTTTGAACTGCACCAACATCTCTTTTTTAAGTTTGGCCATCCCTTTGTCCTTTCAATTTTAATTCTTAAATTTATCAATCAATCCTTTTATTTATATGATAGGCCTACATTTAAAATGAACATTTACTATAAATTAAAGGTATCATATATTATTATAAAACATGCTTTAGTTAAGGAGTTATTGATACTTCAAATGCAAAATGATGATATAAACCTTGATAAAAATACACTTTTAAGTACTAATTAATAAAAGAAATATATAATTTGGTATATGAGTATAATATATCGAGTTATCACGCCAGACCTCGTGCATGTTCGTTCACCAAAAGACTTGTAACATGAGCAATATGCATAATAGATTCAAAATATTGAAAGTAATTGTAACTTTTTAGAATAAATATATGTTGAATGATGAATTTTATTTATGGAACCTTTAATGTATGAATTTAATGAATATTATGTTGATTTATTAATATGAGAGGGTTAAGAGGTTGTCTTTGTGCTTTTAATCTTGATGATGAAAATGAATGACACATTTATGTGTTTTCTTGGTTCACTATTTACCACAATGTACCTACAAACTTTAGAGAGATGTTAATTCTTGATGATATCGTAACTGAAAATGAGGTCATTCAGGCAAAAGTTAGTCATATTATTAATGAATCTGTCCATCTAATAGAATACAATAACATAGATAAATAGACATGTTTATATGTTATCAATGTATTTTATAATGTTAATTTGTTAATTATGAGTTTTATGTTGTGCTATTTTATTAATTATGAATTTTATATAATTTCAGTTAGGGTTAAAGTTTAGTATTTATTGGTAACTTTAGAGGAACAAAATGGTTCGGTGATTGTAACATTTACCGGTTACCAAATGTTACATTTAAGGAAATTGTATTTTGGAAACATTAACTCTTAATTTGCTTAAATTCAAATGAAATTTTGATTATAAAATGCTAGATAAAAAATTAATTATAATGATGAAACAAGAGGAAACTCATAATTATTATGTAATTTATCATAAATCCATAAGATTTTTTTATTACAAGCTAATACAAAACAACATAAATTATAAGAAAAAAAATTTAAAAAATATAATTTTTATGTAATATTTAATTTTTCAAGAAAAAAAGCCTAATCCAAACAATGTTCCGATTTTGTCACTGGCAAAAGATCAATCATGAGTAACAAACCCATGGATAATTTTTACTTGGCTTAAGTCTCCAAACTGCCCTCATTTATTGAAAATATACCAAGACAAACACGATAAGTAATTTCCTTTAATAAAACAATTAGGCTTTACATAGGTCGCTAGTTATTGAAAATCCAAAGGTTGCTAGCGTTTTGATGGTTGTCGCAGTTCCAAAATCTAACAAATAAAAAAATCATTTTTTTTAACATGGCATTTAGTAGCATAATGTGGCAAATTGACAATTGCGCACGAAATTCACTGATTGGAAGTCCCTGATTGGCGATGAGAAATGTCCTATGATCACATGGTGTTGTGTATGGAGACATGCACATAAAGGCCCACTTTGTTTGAGAAAAAACACACACAGTTCTCTAAGCCCACTTGAGATCAAACCCCATGTTGGGAACACACAGAAGACGTGCATGGTCTCCCTCTCTCTCTCTCTCTCTCTCTCTCTCTTACTTATAAATAAAAATAAAAAACATCAAGCCTAGTCCACTTATTTCTCCAATGCACTTGTCTTCATCACATCCAACATCTCTCTCTCTCTCTCTCTCTCTCTCTCTCTCTCACACACACACACACACACACTCCCCCTGTTAACTTGCTTTTGTGGTCCTCTTTATAACTCTCTTACCACTATCTCTAATTCTTCACCTCCCCAACTAAGCTAATTACTACATCTAACACATTCCTTCTATCTTTACTTTTCTTCTCATCTTCCCTTACGGCCGATATACCCTCCCATTTGCTCTTTTGGGTTCATCAACACTCTTCCTTTTACCAAAACCAGCTGTTCAAAAACTTTGAAACAGACACGTACCAAAGTTTTGTTTATAGGCTGCAGGCATGTCTAGCAGAAGGTCAAGTCAATCTAGTGTTCCAAGGATCACTGATGATCAAATCATCAACCTTGTCTCCAAATTACGCCAGCTTCTCCCTGAGATTCGTCAAAGGCGCTCCGATAAGGTACTTTAACCCCCACTTTCTGTCTCTCTCTCTCTCTCTCTTTTATGGCAGTGAAGGAAGGGAGCGACATGAAATCTTGTAGGGGAAAGTAGGGTGGAGAAATACATCTGTAATGTTGCACATGATGCATGTTCGACAAGAATAGTGTATTACAGTTATAATAATTGCACTCTCTAGACATTTTGAACCATGACCCGGCCATCAAGGAAAGTATTTTCATAGCTATCCATGTTCTCTTTGACCATCACAGTTTCGTAGTTGGATTGGACCACCCAAAGGAAGAGCCGAATAATACATTTTATTGTCTTATAATTGACTGCTGTTTTTTACAATTTGGTCCATACCCTTTGGCTACATCATGTCAATGTTATGGATAAAAGTGGTAATTACTAGTTACTACTATATGGTTTAGACTAATATAAATAACACAATATTTATCACAATTTGGTAGTTTGCAAGACATTTAGGATTATAATCTCTCCAATAATAATGTTAATTAATAATTAGCATGGGTTTATATTTGTTCTTGAATGATATGAATTTTGACATTTTTAAATATATGATATGACATGATATGCAGGTATCAGCTTCTAAGGTCCTACAAGAAACTTGCAACTACATCAAGAACTTGCATAGGGAGGTTGATGATTTAAGTGAGCGATTGTCTCAGCTTTTGGCAACAATTGATTTTGATAGTCCTGAAGCTGAGATAATAAGGAGTTTAATTATGTAATATTAGATGATCAGGACAGGTCCTTCGGTTAGTTTATATATATGTTCTCATTTTAATTAACTTGTTAGTAGGTTTTCATTGCTTATCGACCAAACAAGGGTTAGCATGCATGCATCAATTTTAAGATATGCCATATGAGTTAGGCAATGTAATTAAGTTGTATAATAAAAAGGGAATCGCACTAGGAAAGCCAAATTTATTTATAATCTATATACAATATGGGATTTGAGTTCATTAGTTATATATATATATATATATATATATACACACAATAAAGATTAATACCAAAATACAAGGGTATACTTGGAAGTATGGTTAGAGTTACTTTTTAAAATGTATTTTTATTTAAAAATACATCAAAGTAATGTTTTTATTTTATTTTTGATATTAATATATTAAAATGATTCCACATTATATAAAGAACAACTTAAAATCAAAAAATCAAAATTAATTAAAATTTCATTGTAAATGAAGCCGGCGTCTAAGTTTACATGAAATATATTTCGATTAACACTTGTCCATCTTTATAGATAGACACTAGTAACATAATACGTATTAATCGGATGTTTTTGTCGGTATGTAGGGATCACGTGGCACATAATGTTAACACAAAACCTAAGAACATAAATTATTACCGGGTACTGATTTGATAGAACATCAATTAATTAGTTAGTTAGTTAAGTGATATATACTGTAATATACTCAGCCAGTTTTTTAGTCAATTCGCTTTTTAGTTTCTTAATTTGTTATTTTAGTATTGGGATTTATTTGTTAATTAGTATTCATGCCTTAATAGGATACTGGTTGCGGGAGTTCCAAAAGAAATTATTTAAGAAAACCTCGAATTTTACTATTATTTAGATCTTAGCTTAATAACTTGATTCCATGAAAAGAAATTTTGAAAAATAAATTATTTTTTATTTATGGTAATGCTAAGAGTTATAAAATCATAAATTAAGTTATTAAATGATAGTTTAAAATAAATTTATATTATTCTTTTAATATTCTTTTAATAAAATAAAAATTTAGGCTTGAAACTTTGATACTTTCATATGTTTACTATTATCTTGTACATACTTTTTTAAAAATAATTAAAGAAAATAAAAATAATGATATTTAAATTTCTAACCACCTACTCATCACCAAGATTATAAAGTACCATGTAAAAGTTAAAGGCTAGGATTTATAAATACAATATTAAAAGCTTAAATTTTTTAGATGAAAATTATCTTTAATAAGATATTAAAATCTTAAAAAGATCAAACATCCCAGCAAAGATTAAGGAGCCAAAGCAACTTGATTACAAGTGAAGAAAAATGTTAAAAAAATATTCCACATCTAAAAAGATATAAGAAAACAAAATAATATAAAAAAATAGCAATCACTTAATCACCACAAGGTTTTAGTCTTTAGAATAAAATTAAAACTCAATTATTAAATTTTAACATGGAATTTTCTTTTAAATTATTAATTTGAGATTTGAAAAAAGTTTTTAACTTCACATAACAAGAACCTTATTTAGAGAACCAAAGTTATATACAGTTGATCATTGCTACCTTATTGCTATAATGAGACGTAAACAATAAGTATAAATCATAACAAAGTTGACTAATCATTCAAAGAGTTTGCTTATTTAATCAAGAATTTAATAACAAAACCACTTAATCACATAAAAATAAAGAAGAAGACATACATTATGCGATAGCTTTAGATAAAAATTCATCAACTCTATAAAAATCCTTACATAAGAATATTTATATGTAAACCCACTAATGGTTCAAACATACACCTAATTTAAATAAAGTTCAAATTAATTAAAATCACTTTTTAAAATAATAAAATAATAGTCTATGATTAGTTTTCATCCTTTGCAACATATGACAATAAAAAATACCCAAGAAAAATAATTGTTAAAGAATCCCTATTGAATAAAAGCCTAATACCTTATAAAATAAGAATTAATTTCTAACAAATTAATTTTTTTATTTGATATGAAATCCTTATAAAATAAGTAAATCAAAGGTCATCACATAAGTTCTAATAGTATTAAAGAGTCCTTGTAGTGAATAAAATTCATAAATTTT
This sequence comes from Populus euphratica, assembly GCF_000495115.2. NCBI lineage: Eukaryota > Viridiplantae > Streptophyta > Magnoliopsida > Malpighiales > Salicaceae > Populus > Populus euphratica. The sequence continues at coordinate 11,149 of NW_011501110.1, read as the reverse complement.
AAGAAACAATGTCTTTTTTTATTTTTTGTATTTTGCTGGCAGATTCTAGGTCCAACTTTAAACATATTGTTTTCTCTCATTTAGATAAATTATGAGACCTACCATATATTTTTGGAAAGGTATAGATCTCTAGTTTCCAACCCAATTTGAATCACATCTGAATGCATCCTATAGCTTCATATATGATCCGAAAAGTAGATAAAGGTCTAGATTGACATATTTAAACTTTTTTAACCCAAATCTCTTGACTTAGTCCATTAAACTCTTTTCGGATCCACTTTGTTTTGGGCCTTAGAATAGTCCTAATAGATAATCTTAATCGATCTTTTGATGTTGTAGTCAAGATCACATCATCCTCTCTTTCCTCAAAAGGACTAGACCTCAAATCATAACTTACATTAAACAAAAAAAGATTAGAAATATTGAATATAACACTAACATTATACTGACCTTATAGATCCATGTTGGAGGGATTGACTCCTTTAAGGAATTTAAATGAATCATCTTTTCTAAGCATCAACTTTGATTTCTTATATTCAAAAAATCTTTGTTTTTGTATATATATACAAACTCAATCTCCTAGTTCAAAGACATCCTTTTTTTGTCTTTTGTTTGGTTGGAATGCATACTTCTCATTATTTTTATCAACATGTTGTTGTGCTTTATTAAACAATGCTTTCATCACTTATACCTTTTCTATTGTTGTCAAGTCAAACTATTTCATCAACAAGTAAAAAAATTAAATCTAGCAGAGTTAAACCATAAACTATTTTAAGTGGTGAATAATTTTTTCAATGTAATAAATTAGCACATAACAATTTATTTTGTAGCATATTAAATAAAAATCATAAAATCTCAATATGCTCACTTAAATTTTCACAGTGAATATCATCAAAGTAATCAATAATAAAGCTACCTATGAATACACACAATATATGATTCATAAATCTCATTAAATTACTATGTGCAATAGTAAAACTAAATAACATGATTAACCATTCAAACAATTGATATTTAGTCTTAAAATTATTTTTTCCTTCATCACCTTCTTTAATCTTAACTTGATGATAACTGATTTTCAAATCAATTTTACTAAACATACAAGATCCATGCAACTTATTAAGAATATCATAAATTATATGGATAAGATGTTTATACTTTACCATACTATTATTGATCGTATCTTTTATCAATAGCAAACCACTATGAATCTCATCAGAAGATACATATAAAATCTAGACAACAACTTTGACCATTTATCATAAAGCCTTACAAACTCTAATTGACCTGTAATTTTATTCTAAGATAAAAAAAATGATCTTTGAAAACTTTTGGAACAATTTCAACTTGATCTAACATTTAGATAAAAAAATATATATGTTTGTAGGCATAAAGTTGTATAGGAGGACAAATTAAGCTAAAATATAAATTTGATTAATCTATATCATCTTTAAAATCTTGTATCAAAATATAGCAACACTAAGAATAAAAGAATCAAGATTGTTAGTGTTAAAATATCCCTCCTTATACATGAGTAAAACATAGGCTTATTAATAAAATAAGCACTCTCGATCTTTCTCCATTTTCTCATCCTTATTTTCTTCTCCATTCTCGGCTTTAATTGACTTTTAATCTCTTTTAGCTAGATCCGAGTTTTTTCTCTCCTCCTTTATTCTTTTCCTTAAGGCTCACTTTATTTTAACTCTTTAGACTTATGACCTCACATGGTTTATTTGTCTCTTAGGTATTGCATTCTTTTTTTTAGCTTTAATTGGTCTTGTTTAAGCCTTCAAAGTTCTTTTTGTACCAATTTTTACCTCCAACAACATTTAACACGACTAAAAGATTGATGTCTTCTCCCAAGTGCATGAGTGTCGAAGTAATAAATAACCCGGCAAGACCGGGGTCGAACCATAGGGAGATTAACTGTACAAATTATAAATAACAATAATACAACAACAATAACAATAACAACAACAACAACAACAACAACAACAATAATAATAATAATAATAATAGTACTAGTAGTAATAACAATAATAATAATAATAATAATAATAATAATAATAATAATAATAATAATAAAGAAAAATAAGGAGAAGAAGAAGATGATGATAAGAACTTTGAGATGGAATATTAATGTAAGGATTAAACAATGATAATAACAAATGTCAAGGTTAGAGTTCCACTAATGGTATGTCAAACAAGTATAGTATAAACTATTATTATTCAATTGGAAACCACACACAAAGGAGGTTCCAATCTGATTATAGATTGTTAACATGGTTACATTAGTCATCTTATTCGATTAATGCTAATACTTGTAAATCTCGTCAAGCATTCATGATTATAACTTATGTTAACAACAAATCAAGTTCCTTTCATAGATCAGGAGTCCGTTATACCATACAGTATGAACTATAAAAGTGCCAAGCATTTGTTGTACCAAGTGTTATACAACATAAATCAAGATTAGTCATTTAACAAGCAAAGTATTAAAGAGTAAACAAGATAACAAATACAAAACATGTTAGTATCAAACATTAAAGTCCATATTGAGTTTACATTATACTTATTCTGACACCATTAATGTAACCTTTTCACCTTGACATAATAAACTTTGCTAAACATAATGAAAGAAAGAAAAATAAATCAACAAAATAAGAATATAAATAAGATAAGAGTTAACTAAGTAAAGGAAAGGAAATGAAAGGCATAAACTTGATATTAATGAAAGCAAAGCATAAACATTACAAAAAATACAAAGAGAGAAAGCAAGAGCATGATCTTGATCTGGACCCCAAGATGCGTAAATGTATGGCAAATGCCTCCTTTTATAGGCAAAAAATGGGAACTATTGATTTGATGACTAATTGATTAGTGGGTGGCCAACTCTTGACTTGGTGACAATCCTTATCTTCTCTTGTCTGCCCAAAACATCATTGATAATGTCAAAATTAAAACCACTTGAAAACATGAAAGTTGTAGGCAATTGTCTCAGATCATTTGGAGTTCTAGAACTCCAGATATGGACCAAATACTGAACAATGCTCGGGCTGGAAGACAAATTCGGGCTTCTTTGTTGTTGCTACAATTTGGACTTGAAAATGGCCTTTTTAGATCTTGGGCTCCTATGAAAGTTGTAGGCCTATGTCTTACCTTTCTATCCATATAAAGTAGACCTAAATCTGAGATTTATAGCTCTAGATATGACCCAATTACCGAACAGTGTTCTGGTTTGGATTGCACCGACATCTCTTTTCTAAGTTTGGCCATCTCTTTATCCTTTCAATTTCAGTTCTTAAATTCATCAATAAATCCTTTCATTTATGTGATAGGCCTGCATTTAAAATGAACATTTACCACAAATTAAAGGTATCTTATATTATTAGATATATTATTATAAAACAAGCTTTAGTTGAGGAGTTATTGATACTTCAAGTGCAAAATGATGATATAAAACCTTGATAAAAATGCACTTTTAAGTACTAATCACACCCCTATCTAGCTTATTACTAGTCCCTAGTAATCAAAGCGTTAAAATAGAAAAACAATTTGTAAATTCCACAAAGCAAGGTATTCATCATTTAACTTCCATTAATCTATCCAGATAAACAAACTCTCGTTAAATTTATATACCTGCTCAATACCTCTTAACAAGATATTCATAAACCTTTCTTTTGTGCTCAATGTATCAACACATAATTATGGGGCTTTTCTTGGAAGAAAACAAAATTTTTGTTCTAATGTTTAAGTTTAACTTCCTTGGGTTGGGATTATTATTTTTATCTTCTTTTTTTTTTCTTCTTGTTTTTTTTAAATATATATACATATAATTTAAAAACATCATGCATCTTTAACCCATGTAACGAGCTTTCAGCTAATGACTCCCAGACCAGTTGATCTTAGGGCATTAGGTGTTAAGACACCACTACGAGCTCAGTAACTCGGGTTGCAGATACTGATATGTAAATAGTGCAATGTTTGATTCCCTTAAGCTTTTCTCCTCAACCCATGTAACAAACGTTGGGCCAATAGCTCCCAAGTCAGTTGACTTTAGGGTATTAGGTGTTAAAACACCCCTTCAGGCTTAATTGCTTAGGTTAGGGAGGCTACGAAACCAAACTTATCTACATTTTTATTATTATCAATTTTTTTCTTTTTTCTTTTTTTCTTTTTTTTCTTTTTCTTTTTAATTATATACTATCCCTTTCCCTTAGTTGTTACCTTTAACAAAAGAACATAAATAATGTAATAATCCAATATGCAACCCACAATCATATGTTAAAGTGTGTGTGTGTAAATTAAGGTTTAAGAATACATGTTAAATAAGTATATGAGCAGAATTATAAATAAGTATATGAG
>NW_011501110.1:0-6761 GCF_000495115.2 Populus euphratica | reverse complement strand
AGTATATGAGAAGAATTAAGTGATAACAATGCGAGAGTTTGTAAATCTGAATATTTTAAGAAGTATTATGATAGACCTTGTTACGAATGGTTACTAAGATGTGTCTCAAGAGTCATAAAAGTTCTCTTTACTCTGCTATCATAGTAACAACAATTTTGCACATGCTTTATAAAATAGAAAACACAGTTGTTGTTTTTTTTAGCTACTACCCTCTTCCCCCAACTAAAACGAGACATTGTCCTCAATGTTTAAAGGTAGAAAGATAGAGTATAGAAGATATCACCTGAAATAACGAATATTGACAAACGTGAAATACACTGAAACAAATATAAGTAACAACAAAACACAATAATAAAACCAAAAGACACAAAGATTCACAAATGAAGGCTCAAATCCAATCTAAGCTTTTTACGGCTTTCCTTAGTTGACCAATTTATGCGACTCATGAAAGGATCAATTACAAGAATGAAAGATTGTAGTTGGTCAATCAATTGTTCAGCAGTAGCAGTAGAGATTATGATTTGTCGTGCAGAAGATGTTAAAAATTCTTGTTCCACAACATGATCAAGAAAAGACAACAACTTATCATAATAACCATTAACATTTAACAAACCTATGGGTTTATGGTGAATGTGCAGTTGGGCCCAAAAGGAAATATGAAAGATCTCTTCCAATGTGCCTAGACCACCTGGTAAAGCAATGAAGGCATCAACATGGTTAAACATTGCATTCATTCGAGCCGACATTGTGGAGACCTGAAGTTCCTCTCCAATTGTGTTTCCAATGATGTCCCCTTGTGCTAAAGCTGCGGGGGCGACCCCCAAAACTTGATTGCCTCCTAAAAATGCAGCTATTGACACACCTCCCATTAACCCAAGACTACCTCCCCCATACACTAAATAAATCTTTCTCTCAGCTAGCACCTGACCAAGATGATTTGCTAATTCTAAAAACTCCTTTTCTTTCCCAGGACTAGATCCACTGAAAACACAAATACTTTTTATTTGATGACTTGAGGAACTTGCCATTTCTACACACTTCTATTTTTGTTGAATATATGGGTTGAGTAGAAATGAAAGGAAAGAAGAGGGAATTTTATAGATGAGAAATTAAAAAGCTAATCATACCACCTATATGTAGGCCAGCTAGAGTCTCACACACTCTCTCTTTCTCTCTCTTTATTTATTTATTTATTTATTTTTTAAAAAGCATGTGTATGTACAGGTAGTTGTGATTGTGGCTCACATCTTTCCTTGGTTTTACGTCTAAAAACGGCTTAAACGCCCTCTATGGGTCGGGGATAGGCTTCCCATCCAGTTTTCTTAAAAACTGGCAAACAAGGTCTTTTTTAGTCAGATTTCCAAGACTAAGTCGATCATGTTCTTTATGAAATAGTGACCATAAATCATGAATTGCACGATGCACATCTCCACTAGGATGCGTCTCAAGAGTCAATAGAAGATTATCTAAAGACTCCTTACTCAGGCCATCCTTAATGAATTGTATTTTATCTTCACGGTTTATAGATACCATTCCTAAAGAACGACATTGTGTATTACAAGTCCATCTAGCACATCGATGATAGACTTTCAGTTGTTTTGCACAACGTTTCTTTGCAAAAGTGCTTTTACCTGTTCTAGGCATGTGTGAAATGAAGGAGTTAGAGGATACACATGATAATCGGACCTTTGCTTCAATCAACCAGCGAATATCTTCAGGAATTCCATGATTCATTAACAATCTCAATCTTGCACATCTAGCATGGTAAATTTTCAAAATCACATTTTGAGGTAGAGCGGGAAAATACTTTTTTAATTTTTCAAGATTAATGTCTATTTTCAAATGAGAATTGGAAGAGAGATTTAAAGAATTGCACAATAAATACATAGATATCAGTTATTGTGAGAAACTGAAAGAACCGACTTAAGTTAAGGAGTACCGTTGTCCGCCATTTGACCGGGGTGAGAGAAACTAGCAAAAATCACTCAAAAAGAAACACAAAAACAATGTGAGAAAAACAAAATAATCAACCTTTATCTACAAGATCATTCAAACCAGTTGATTCATTTTCACTAGGAAAATTATCAAAGTAAGCTTTCAAATGATGTCCATTTTCCTCAAAAACATTGTCATTCATTGAATTCTCAATATCACAGGCCCCATAAGGATTGCTCCATCTTGATCTTAGCTCTCTAAGGAATGCATAGAGTTGAGAATTATAAAACAAAACTTTTTGACCAGTGTCAACTTTTTGACAATTTTCACAAGTTTTATAGAATGCATGTGTGTCCTTGAACATGGTGTGATGTTAGTTTTCGAATCTGTTGTCAATCTTGACAAGTGATCTGCGATAACATTTTCACTGCCTTTCTTATCTTTGATTGTGATATCAAATTCTTAAAGTAATAAAATCCACCGCACCAATCTAGCCTTAGAATCTTTCTTAGAAAGAAGATATTTCAATACTGCATGATCACTAAAAACAACAACAGGTGAGCCAACAAGATAATATCTGAATTTTTCACATGCAAATACTACTGCAAGTAATTCTTTTTCAGTGGTGGTATAATTCATTTGAGCACTATTTAAATTTTTACTTGCATAGTAAATTACATAAGGTTTCTTATCTTTTCTTTGTCCCAAAACAGCACCTACGGTATAATCACTAGCATCACACATTATTTCAAAAGATAATGACCAATCAGGAGGTTGAATGATAGGAGCACAAGTAAGCAAGTTTTTAAGTTTAATAAAGGCTTCTTCACAATGTTCAGTCCATTCAAAAATAGTATCCTTTGTTAGAATGTTACTTAAAGGCTTAGATATTACACTAAAATCTTTGATGAACATTCTATAAAAACCAGCATGTCCTAGGAATGATCTAACATCTTTAAGAGATTTTGGTATTGGCAAGTTTGCAATTAATTCGATTTTAGATTTGTCAACCTCAATTCCTTTTGATGAAACAATGTGACCAAGTACAATGCCGTTTGTTACCATAAAATGACATTTTTCCCAATTCAGCACAAGATTCTTCTCTTCACACATGGTCAAAACCTTTTCTAAGTTAGTCAAACAATCATCAAATAAATCGCCAAAAACAGAAAAATCATCCATGAAAATCTCAAGAAAATGTTCAACCATATCACTAAATATACTAAGCATGCATCTTTGAAATGTGGCTAGTGCATTACATAATCCAAAAGGCATCCTTCGATATGCAAAAGTACTAAATGGACATGTGAAAGTAGTCTTCTCTTGATCTTCCAATGCAATTTCAATTTGGTTGTAACCCGAATAACCATCTAGGAAACAATAAAATTCATGACCTGCAACTCTTTCTAGGATTTGATTCATGAAAGGTAAAGGAAAATGATCTTTTCTAGTCATTGAATTAAGTTTCCTATATTCAATGCACATGCGCCAACCAATAACAATTCTAGTGGGAATTAACTCATTGTTCTCATTTGTTATCACAGTGACTCCAGACTTCTTGAATACAACTTGGGTAGGACTTACCCATTTACTGTCAGAAATAGGATAAATGATTTCATTATGTAAAAGCTTAATGACTTCATTTTTCACTACTTCTTTCATATTAGGATTTAGCCTTCGTTGCATTTCTCTAGAGGGTTTAACATTTTTCTCTAAATAAATTATGTGTGTACAAATCAAAGGACTAATTTCTTTTTTATCAGTTATGGTCCATCCTAATGCATTTTTGTGCATTTTCAAAGTTTGTAATAACTCACCTTCTTGATGTGCATTAAGTTTGGAAGAGATTATTACCAGAAAAGTTTCATTTTCTCCTAAAAATGAGTATTTGAGATTGGATGGCAACGACTTCAAATCAGGTTTTGGTGGTTGAACACTTGAAGGTATGGACTTAATTGATCGTGGTGGTAATTCCTCAATTTTTGGCCTCCAATTACTTGTCTTTGATTCTTCCTGAAAATAAATCATTTGCAAATCATCAGATTCATCAATCTTAATTTCACTAGAAGTGGTTGGAAATTGATCATGAATTAATTTTTCAGTAAAGTCGACTTCCTGTAAATCATTATCATCTCTAGGTTGCTTGTAAATGTTGAAAATATTCATCTCCAATGTCATGTTTCCAAATGATAGCTTCATCAGTCCATTCCTAAAATTAATCAATGCATTAGAAGTTGCAAGAAATGGACGTCCTAAAATAACAGGAAATGAATTACATACTTCAACAGGTTGTGTGTCCAAGACAATAAAATCCAGAGGATAAATGAATTTATTGACTTGTACTAACACATCTTCAATTATTCCTCTAGGCACTTTTATAGATCTATTGGCAAGTAAAAGAGTTATAAAAGTTGGTTTTAACTCACCCAGATTAAGACTCTAAAAAACTGAATATGGAAGTAAATTCACACTAGCACCGAGATCAAGTAAGGCTCTTTCAATTTTATGCTCTCCAATAAAGCAAGAAATTGTAGGACAACCAAGATCTTTATATTTCAAAGCATTATTATTCTGAAGAATAGCACTTACTTGTTTGGCTAGAAAAGCTTTCTTTTTCACATTCAGTTTCCTCTTCACAGTGCATAGATCTTTTAAAAATTTAGCATAGGAAGGAATCTGTTTAATAGCATCCAGCAAAGGTATATTGATTCTTACCTGTTTGAAAGTTTCAAAAATTTCAGAGTTGTGATTGACTTTCATTTGTTTGATCATGGCTTGAGGAAATGGAAGTGTTGGCAGAGAATGAGTCTTTTCTTTGCAATTTTCAGATTCAACCCCTTCCTTACCCTGAGAGATTGACTCATCATCTTTCTCACAAGGTTCAATAGAGGGTTTTTCAATAGCCTTACCACTGCGAAGAGTAGTGACTGATTTGACTTGATCCATATGTTGGCTTCCGGAACTACTTGCATTTGCATTGTATTGCCCCTTGGGATTTTATTGTGGTTGAGATGGAAACTTACCTTTCTCTTGGAAACTGAGAGCAGATGTTAATTTTGCAAAAGTATCTTTAAAATTTGTCATGTTTTGAGCAAGTTGAGTATTGATTGTCTCTTGCTTTTCAATGAATGCATGCAATGTTTCCTCAAGATTTTTTCTAGGAGGTGGAGTATAAAGAGGTGCATATCCATGAGAATTTCAGAAATTGTGGTGTGCTTGAAATGGTGGTTGTGAAGTTTGTGCATTGTTGTTCTCACTCTTCCAACTAAAATTTGGGTGATTTCTCCAACCAGGATTGTATGTTTGTGAGTATGGGTTATGGTTGGCCTTTTGGAAACTGTTTAAGCATGGGCTTGTTCATGGAGACATTCCTTAAAAGAAGGCAAGGTTGGACAGTTACTGGTTGAGTGTTCATTTGTTTCACATATTTGACATGCAATGTTTTCAACAGATTTTAATTGACCACTCTTTTTCAATTCTAGTGCCTCGACTTTTCTAGCTAAAGATGCAAACTTGACTTGAAGGTCATGATATTTCCTAAGGTTGTACATACCTCCACTAGATGTATGAGGTTGAGTTTTTCTCGGTGCCTCATAAGTACCCGTAGTGTCCCAATTTTGAGCATTTTCAACTAACAAGTCTAAGTATACCATTGCTTCATCAGGGTCTTTATCTTCAAAAGTTCCATTGCACATCAATTCAACCATTTGCCTATCTCTAGGTGTTAACCCTTCATAAAAATGTGAAACCAATCTCCATATTTCAAAACCATGATGAGGGCAAGTACTAAGCAAGTCTCGATACCTATCCCAACATTGGTAAAATGTTTCTCCTAGTTTTTGAGTGAAAGTGGTGATTTGTCTTTTGAAAGAGTTTGTTCTATGAGATGGGAAAAACTTCTTGAAAAACTATTGTTGCATTTCATCCCAAGCACGAATGGATCTTGGTCTCAAATTTTATAGCCATGTTTTAGCTCTATCTTTTAATGAAAAAGGAAAAAGATTTAATCTGATGGTGTTCATGCTACAATTTAAATTATTATATGTGTTGCAGGCCTCCTCAAATTCCTTTAAATGCAAGTATGAATTTTCCAATTCTAAGCCATGAAAAGAAGGTAAAAGTTGAATAATGCCTGGCTTAAAATTAAAATGAGATGCATCGGGAGGAAAAACTATGCATGATGGTGCACTTATTCTTGTGGGATTCATGTGGTCTCTAAGTGTTCTAGCACGGTTATTCTCATTATGAAGTGATTGATTATCTTCTTCAGCCATATTTTCTAGAAAATGATGAGGATACCCTACAAAGTCTACCACTTAATGTACGTGACCACACTCTCATGCACGTGTAGGAATAGAATAAAAGGAAGAAGAAAACAAAAGAAGAAGAGAAGAAAGCAAAAGAAGGAGGAAGAAAACAAAATAAAAAGAAACAAGAGAAAAGAAACAAAGTTATATACAAGAAAAGTGAAAAGAGAAAATAAAATAACTACTATAATTTATACAAGAACTTACCTCCCCAGCAATGGCGCCAAAAACTTGACACGATGTTTGAGATGGAAACTTACCTTTCTCTTGGAAAGAAAAGATTGATGTCAATTTTGCAAGAGTATCTTTAAAATCTGTCATGTTTTGAGCAAGTTGAGTATTGATTGTCTCTTGCTTTTCAATGAATGCATGCAATGTTTCCTCAAGATTTCTTCTAAGAGGTGGAGCATAAGGAGGTGCATATCCATGAGAATTTTGGAAATTGTGGTGTACTTGAAATGGTGATTGTGAAGTTTGTGCATTGTTGTTCTCACTCTTCCAACTAAAATTTGGGTGATT
>NW_011501101.1:49585-59857 GCF_000495115.2 Populus euphratica | reverse complement strand
ACCACCACGTCATTTCAGCCTAGAAGCTCTCTTTCTTTCATATATTTTTTAGAAACCTATATGATACAAATTAATTATCTATTAGTAAATGGAAAAAAAATAATTGGAATAAAAAATATATTTTGAATTCGATCTTACTTGATTATAGTGAGATTCTTCCAAGCTCTCCTTGCAATATTATTACTAGTGCTCTCTCATTCAAATTTTTCCTTGAAGTAAAAATTTATAAAAGGAAAATTTTATTAATTTTAATAAATTAATCTGATTAACATAAAAATATTTAAATTAATACTAACCTTGAACCTTAAAAACCATGCATCGACCTGCGTTTTTTATTTAGGATGTTTGAAAACCTAGATCCATTGAAACAATAGAATTTCCATCGTTAAATGTTATTGTTCTTGCAGCTTCAATGTTTATAAACTTGAAATTGCATTAGTTAAATGAAATTATTTTTAAAAAATTATTAAACATGTCATTGTGAAAGCAAAATAAACTTATATTGAACGTTCGTCCTTCCACTAGGTCTCGTACTTGCAGGTAAATGGATCCTTTTGTGAAGGGACACCTCTCGACTTTTCAGCATTGCACTCGACAAGCCTGCATCATGAGTCGATAATTGTGCCTCAAGTGCGTAAACAATAGAATTTCCTAATGACTCGTGGTTGTCAGCATCTTTTCTAGAAGAATAAATAGTGATCCTATCCTTGCGAAGTGCAATAGACTTTCCCCTAGGAATTTATACAAATTAACGGATAAAAAAATTAAACAATTCCTATTTTTTTAATAAATTAGTAGCACCTCTCCTATACGGAAGGCTACCAAAAAATTTTGAACCTACGAATACATAATATATAGGCCACAAACCAGTTGATTTTATTCAATTTCCTCTAATAATTTAGCATAGTTTAAATTCATAGAAACTTTTCATTTTCTACATAATAATATTTTTAATTCTAAATTACAAAAAATATTCTAAATTTAAAAAATTAAAAATAATAATTAAAATTAATCCTACATATTTAATTGAAATTGAAAAAAACAATTTTAAAAAAACTAAAATTCAACAAAATAATGCGATAATTTTTATATTAACAACTAAAATCCATCACAATTATTTCTAATTGATAATATTTTTAACCTTAAATTTGCAATTTTCTGAATGGAATAAATACAAAATAATAATTCAAATTAATCCTATACATTTAATTAAAATTGAACAACAAATTTGAGAATAATAACTACACTTCAACAAAAAAAATTTCAATAATAACTAAAAATTTAACACATTTATTAATTCATAAAATTATTAAGAACACAACATTGAAAAAAAATAATGAAAAAAAAAGAAAAAAACAAAAATAATGTAAAAAAGGACCCCAAAATGAAGAAAATGAAATGAAAAATTCTTAACATAATTGAGTGCTTAATTTATGTTGATAATTAAAAAGAAAAGAAAACAAAAAGGTATAGTTAATAAACCTAAGATAAAGAAAACAAAAGGAAAAATGAAGAAACACAACATATTTGAGGATGAGAAGAGAAGAAAATGCTTAATTTTAGCTGAGAATAAGAAAAGAAAAGGAGAGAGAAACAACTCTGTGAGAGAAGAAAAGAGAAAAAGATGAAGCCCCATCTATTCTGATTTAGGTATTTTTAATTTAGTTTTATCGATGAAATATTTAATATTAATATTTTTAATATTTATATCGATGATTTTATTTATAAAGTCAAATTAAAATTTAATGTTCTTGGTATTTGGGCGTATTTTACAAACATAATCATTGACAAAAAAATAAATATTAATATTTTTAATATTTTTATAAGTGATTGTATCTGTAAATTTAAATAGAAATTTTTAACTTAAACAAAATTTTTCAGAATGTCCTTCAAATATTACAAATGACTTTTCATTCTATCGGTAATAACTTTGAGAGAAAAGTAAAAAGTCAAAAGAACATTAATTAACAACATATTGAGAAGTGAGTAATTCCCATAGTCTTTAGAATATACCATCGGATATATTTCATCAAAACCTTAATATGCGCCTTGTTTTTTAATTTGCTCTTAAGATTGAATAAGTGTCTGCATGAAATTAAATGAATATTTTAAAATATATAAAGAAAAACAATAAAAAATTAATTACAATGCATGAGAATCCCTAACCTCTCGAATTGATACATCCATCTATCTTAGACTGAGCCTCCAACTTTTGCATTACACAGTAAATGTATGGGTAGATGTTTCATGAAAAATGATGAAATATAGACATGCTAGTTTTTCATACGTGCTTGATTGTGCATCAAAAGTATCATTAAGTCTCTTATTTTACATATGTATTTATTATTTTTATTTGGTTTTTTTTATAATAATTAATGTGCTTTTTAGTAATGAAGTTTGTTTTAATGTTTCGATAGGTTTTGGAGCTTACATGAATTAATTCAGAAAATTCAACGTCGAAATTCAGAACAAAGAATTGAAGAGACATTTAGTTGAAGATTGAAGCAAATCTTGGTTCAAATAAGTGCTCCAAATTTGTCCCAAAAATCAATTCTATTCCAATTCTAGAAAAGAATATCATATAATTTATTTCAAGCCCAAACTTGCCTTATGTTGTGTGCAAACTTCAACCATTAAACACTCAAGGTTTCAATGTCAATCTTAGCCCAAATAATAAGTACATTTGTATACTTATTTGATGCTCAAATTCAGCCCAAAAATCAGCCCCAAATCAGCCCTAAATCAACCCCAAATCAACCTTCAAATCAACCCAAACACAATCCATGATCTTACATGTCCACACAACAAATAACAATTGATTTATTTTGGGCAATCCATTGATCCAAGAAGGCAAGCACATGGATGGAAAGCTGGAGGGGATATTTTAACATTATTTTGGGTCAAAAAGAAGAAGGAGACACCTCATAAATGAGGAAGAAAAACGTGCACCAAAGTAGTTGTAAAGCTGTCTTGATTTGATTTTTCAGAACACCTTTCGGTGTTTTGCCCATAACTTTTGACTCAGGTGTCCAAATGAGCTGTTCTTTAATGATCTGGAAAGGTGACAGAATTGCCTATAAATATGTCTCTAATAGACTTCTCCAAAAAAAGCTTCTAAGAGGGTCGAATTGCTGTCCAAAGTTAGAGTCAGATTTGTGTCCGAATTTTTTCTGAAATTGTATTGTGTTCTTCTTTATAGATTTCGGTTCTTTAGTTTGTAAAACTTATTTTTTCAGTTGGATTCAAGTTCTTTCATGTTTATTGAAGTGTTCTTATATATAATCATGGTTGGCTAAACTCTTTCTTGGATCCAAATCAAGGATAATGGTGATTGAGGTGAGTTCTTTAGGATATGAATGAATCTTAATGTTTATCTTCTTATTTTCTTCATGAATGATTTATTATTGTAAAGAAATTTTAGAAATCATTTAGGTAATGTTATAATCTTGAATTTTTATGCACAAACTTTAGTTTTGGTATAGAGATTGCTTGATTCAATGTCTTACTTAATATGAAAGTACTTGTTCATTCTTAAGCAATAATCAATCTTCATCTTTCTAATCTTCATTGTAATATCTTCTGATCTAATATCACCATCATTGATATTAGGTTGAGTTATCTTATATATGTTGAAGAAATCACCAATACATCACCATTAAAATTGATTTGGACCAAGACTTACTTTTCTTGTCATTTAAAATCTATTTACATTTTTTTTATCTTTGAAAACAAATCCATCAATTATTTTCAACCAAGTTATTATTAATTTAATTTCTCTTGAGTTTTTTTTTGTTACCTAGCTTATTTTCTAGATCTAGCTCTCTATGAATATGACCTCGATCTTACCGAGTTAATTGCTACATTGTACACTCGTGCACTTGCGAGTTAAAACAAGCCGATCATAAAAAGCGTTCAAACAGTGCTCTAACCAGAACCCAATCTATAAGTTAGAAAATAATTGATAATCTGCATCAAAGATGTCTTCATTAGAAAATTATGTTTCCTTGATACATCATAAGTCAAGTCTTAGATTACCACAACTGCTTCAAGTTATTAATCAATGGTCAAAGACAAATATCTATACTCTAACTCGGACTATTAGGATTGAGTATGACCGTAGATAAAAACACAAACTCCAGCTTCATAGACATCCCCATTGGTAAGTTATAAATCATAAGTATTGGTGCGATGTTATGGTCATAAAAATTAATTATCCTAACTTAAATAAACAAGATCATATAGAGCAAGTAAGGGATCGATCCCATATGGATGATTTAGTTCAAATTTTTATGCTAGATGATATGTAATTTGAGGTTGTTTTAGGTTATCTAGGTTATAGTAGAATAAAATAATCAAGCTAAATTAAATAAATTAAAAAACCATCAAAAGAACAAACCTTGGTTTCAAGTAGACATCCACCAATGGAAATTAGAACTGATCATTAAAATGATAAATCAATTTATATTCTGAATATTTATCTTTTTTTAACATTAGTTAGTTAACCGATCCATAGTGTAACTAACCTTAACTATCAAATAATCACAATGTCCACACTAATAACTTAATTGAATGAGAGTCTTAAGAACTAGATAAGTTGATTAATCTAGATACATAACTGTCTGCAATATATGTTTGATTTGATCGAATATTTTTCCTAAGATTAATAACATAGGTTCGCTACGAATATTAAACTTAGTTGCTTTATAAGTTTATATATTATAACTCCTGTTTTGATAGCAAACTTAGCTATAGATTGTTTATAATAATAACTTAAAGTCCGCTTTAGTAATTAAAATAAACAATTATAGAAAATAAACATAGAAAAATATATATAATCATCATATAAACTAAAAAGAAAAGTTAAAATAAATCTCATAGTTATTGAAATCCAAAGGTTTCTGTTTCCTTGCAATCAAGAAAAAAAGTTTAGCTTTGCATGTTTGTTAAACAACTAATCAAAAGGAAAGAAGAATGCACAATTTTAGATTTTAAAAGAAAATCGTATGTTTTTCTTCTCTTTCTTTTTATTTAATAGGAAACCCTAATCCCTCTTTTCTATAAAATAGTCATTTTCTAAGTAGCAATTTACATTTAAGTATTTTAATAACTATTTTTCTAAAAGAAAAGAAATGGCCTTGTATAAAATCTTTAAGCTTTGCCTTTGGACTTAAAAAAGTTAAATTGCCAAAATAAAGACTTAGATGTTGGTGTGAATACTGTAGGAAGTAAATTAGACTTGTTTATTCACAAAACCTACATGCTGGCAGAATTTATGTGTCAAATAAGGTTATTTGCTGCCTCTTATTCTTATTAGCCAGGGATACTTGATGTAACCATAGAATTCATATGTCAATTCAGGTTATCTGCTGCCTCTTATTCTTATTAGCTAGTGATACTTGATGTAACCATGGAATTCATGTGTTAATTCAGGTTATCTGCTGCCTCTTATTCTTATTAGCCAGTGATACTTGATGTAACCATAGAATTCATGTGTCAATTCAGGTTATCTGCTGCCTCTTATTCTTATTAGCCAGTGATACTTGATGTAACCATAGAATTCATGTTATTATTCAATAATTCTTATGGTACACTCTTTCGGTGGTGAAGCCTATAAACACTTTAATAGTCTGCATCCTTAGTTTTCAATTGATAAGAGTCCTTTCTATGCCAATTCTAAGTTTATAACGAGAATGTCCATATGTTATACACTAGTTTAACTTTACATTTTTACGGTAGTGTAAAATGAAAAAGTTTGAACACATATCAATATTCTTGTATATTAGACTGAAGGATTTTATCATGGATTTAGCAACATAGAAATTCTTTTTCAACTCTATTTCCTTCATGTAAAATGCTTCTTGCCCATTCAACGATTTTGTTATAACTAGTCTCACTCAACTCATGATTTAATTTAATGGTAAACACTTATGAAATGACTAATAATTTAATATGATT
The DNA here is from genome assembly GCF_000495115.2 of Populus euphratica. Lineage (NCBI taxonomy): Eukaryota > Viridiplantae > Streptophyta > Magnoliopsida > Malpighiales > Salicaceae > Populus > Populus euphratica. Next base: position 53,902 of record NW_011501101.1, on the reverse strand, counting down.
TGTGCAACCATCTTGATTGGACATTGACATTTAAAAGATCAAAAAACTTGGTTATATTTGTATAAGGTTCTTTATCTATAATTGGACATTGACCGTAATGACTTTGATTTATTCTTATTGCATTCATAATCATATTCGTATAAGGATTACTATTATCATTTACAACTCTATATATGTTGTTAGAACTAGAAGTTGACCCAACTATCATTTCTACCATGATATTGTAAGGAACATATGGTTTTTCATGTGCATACTAACACATATATCTTTTCATGAACCCTTTTTATAAAAGATTTATCGTTACAACATTTAGATCAAGAAATTTTTTATTTTTACACGTCTTGCATAGGCATCTGATACCCCATCCAATAATATTTCTTGAATTAGATAGTGTGTGATTAACAAAACCCTGAACTTCATTACAATAATCTATCCTCCACAACTGTTGAGGTAGATTTCTATACATCCATGAATGACATCAAATCTATATAAAATAATGATGACTACATGTATTAATTAACTATGTTAACTAAATAAATTTACAAAAATACTGATTTAGCTCAAACTTATTCAATCTATTTTAATAGTACACTTAATTTATTATCAATTATTTATTTAAATTTAAATTTCTATACATTTATCAAAAAATTCAACTCGGCAATAAAATTGATAAAATATAAAACAAATATATTAATAAGCTATTATTTATTTAAACACAAAACACCTAAGTAAAAAATTTAACATAAGTTTCATCAATTTACAAATAAATACAAGTTTACAAAACCTAAAACAAACCTTAACATGTATAAATCATAAATTCATATAGCAAATTTGTATGAGAAAAAAACTATATAACAAGAAAACACCAAAATAAAATATATATACTATAAAAATATACAAAAAAATTAACATTTTGAAATTGAGTTTAAATAAAGAAATGGTAGATTTGTTTATTTAAAGTGAAGAATCTTTAATAAAATTTGAATTAGAACACGAATGTTGACAAACTAAGCATTGTAGTTGTTGAATTTGTCGTGGGAGATTTAATTATGTTGAAATTAGGAGGGGGGTGACTATTTGTTGTAGAAAAAAATTTATAAGAAAGAAAGAGAAATGAAGGAAGGGGAGAAGAGGTCAATCGTGAGGTCATAAATTAAATATTACCGATGACATTACCAACAAAATTATTTTGTTAATAACTTCATTATTCATTCTACCAGTAAAAATATCATGTTGCCATACAATTTTTTTTTTAAATCCCATTGTAATACCATTTATAATTCCCTCGGTATATAATAACGAAAATTTTCTATCGACATATTTATGGATGTACATCATGTTGCCATACAATTTTTTTTTTAAAATCCCATTGTAATACCATTCATAATTCCCTCGGTATATAATAACGAAATTTTTCTGTTGACATATTTATGGATGTAGTTTATTTTCAGGTTAATTCCATTGATAATGTTGTTTATAAAAGTTACATGTCATCATATTTTTTTTTTCATTTCTTATTTTTCTGTTGCAATTCCATCCATATATATTGAGATAATTTTTCTATTGGTGTTTAGAGATAGATACAGGCAAAGAAAATTTTATCGATAAAAGTCATCGCAATATACCGATAAAAAAATTCCATCAATGTTTCTATTTATATTTATCAATTTTCTAATTACTATTGAATAATTGATTTCTTATATGCATAATGAAAGACGGTAAGAATATAAAACATTCCTTAAACATCTCATAGTTGCAAGAATTTGAAGATAGAGACGGTAAGATTTCGTATATTCCACTCTCTCTTTCGGCCCAGAAACACTCGAGTTGAATAAATGGGAAGCTTACGTAGCTGGAGGAACAGACCTGCAATGAAAAGTCGGCATGCTTGCTGCCTCCTTTGTCTTGGGTAGGTACTTAAATTACATCTCTTTTTTTTGTTTGGGCGAGCGCGCCCGCGCGCGCACACAAAACATTAATTTATATGATTTTGTATATTGCAAATAACAGTTGAGGAGGTACGGGAGAATCTGGCATGCGTGGCAATTGCAAGCAACCTTGTGCTTTACCTGTCAAAGCTCATGCATTTTTCCCCGTCCAGCTCTGCCAACATTATTAACAATTACATGGTCACAGACTCTCTCCTTTCTCTATTTGGTGGCTTTCTAGCATATGCTATTCTACCACCTACTGCATCTATCTGATTAGTGCTGCAACTGAATTCATGGTAGGACTCTTAATAAATTGTTAGCTGCTTATATAACTCTTATGTTTGCACTAATTTCCGTCGTTCCATGTTCGATAGAAACAACTTTCTGCCATCCAATCAGGAACGTGCATGTTTTGCTCCATCATATTGTTTTGAAAGATGGTAGCATAAATGACTTCAATGGAAAATATTAAATTCAACATTTTGGCCACCAGTTTGCCCTTTGTCACTTCCCTTTCCAGAGTTGTATTAAGCGGAGGGTCAGCAGCACTTACCACGAGAATATCTCGGGTCATTCAAGGACGGGCCATAAAATGACTTGTCCATGCCCAAACTTGTGCCAATCGTATTGCTTTATGTTATTAACTTCATATGGGTACAGATCTAACCCATGCCAGATAATGTCCTGACGATCAGCAATGGAAGAGTTTCCATGTTTTGCAGAAGAACAAGTTTGTTAGAAATGAACGCTTAGGGAATTGCAAATAAGATAGTAACTACAGATATAGCATATCATATATGCAGTTGCCTATGTGATACATAAGCTGATTAAGATAAGACAAGCTTAATCAATGACCTTGACATTATCTTCATCGATGAGAGTAATAAAACCAAGTTAAAATAAACCCTCAGTGACTAACATAACAAGACTGCAGAAATCCATTCATAGCCAGGCTTGCTAGTCTTTCCTGTCAATCGTCACTTGTGCTAACGTTTAAAGATTTCCATAGCAATTTGAGACAGTTTGGGTTTGGATCATAGTAGCTTTTTATTTTTGTCTAATCATATAAAAAATTGTTTGGTTAATTAAATAGATTCTTTCTTTTTTTCAAATTGTTTGGTTAATTAAATAGATTCTTTTTTTTTCCCCACTTAACCTCACATACGTAATTGTGTTTTCAAACCATGATTTGTAAAAACTAAAATAACATATTTTTCATTAAAATGACTGCTTTTTATTTGATATTTTTATTCAAAAATTCATCTCACAACAGTTTTAACCATCAGATATAAATATTTTTAAACATACTTTTTTAAATCTTAACCATAAAATCTTTAATCCACGAAATAGGATATATTACTACTAACAATTCAAGCTCATGCGACTTCATTGAAACTGTCACCGTTCTTTTCAACAATTACCAGTGTCTCATACGAGCAAGTTGATGGTAGGAAAGCATTTGTTGAGAAGGAAAGATGTTTTGCAAGAGAGAGAGGAAGAACTCTGAGGAAGAGAGTTTTGTATTTTCTCATTCACATATACAACTATCTATCAACAGTTATTTATAGGCACACAGGTGACATGCTCATATTTTGATACATCAACCACAATCAATACCTCATATATGAACCGTACTAAATACATGAATTATCACAATCAAAGTACACACACACCTTGAACTTACTTGAACAACATTTGCACAGAATTATTTAGAAAATGTCAAATTATTTATCTCAATATTATCTCTTAATTTCAAAATTTCTTCTTCACTCCAAGTCTTGCATGGATTCCTAAAATATATTCAAACATGATAAGTTTTATAAAGATATTGACTATTTGATCTTCAGTCTTTACAGACGATATCTCGTATCTATATACTTACTTCGATTATAAAACACTTGATTTTTAGCAATTACTTATGCAAGCTTGTTGTCAATACAAAATTTCATAGCTATTTTCTTTATGATGAAAGGATTTCATTCAATAACCTTTTAAGCCAAATTATAACATGACATATATGAAGTTGCTCCCATTTATTCATATTCACAAGTTGAAAATGTGATGATATGTTGCCTTTTTGGAACTCCATAAAATAACACAATCTTCAATAAAAAAAAAGAAAGAAAAATTGATTCTCTTTCCATAAAAAATATCTTCTAAAAATCACTATCATAATATCCCATAAGATAGAAACCATTAGAAAGAGAATAAAGTAAGAAAAAATCAATTAAACCTTTAAGTAATGACAAATTCTTTCAACAACCAACATATGAGTGAAGGTAAGAGCTTTCATATAGTGACTTATGATTAGTACTTAAAAGTGTATTTTTATCAAGGTTTTATATCATTATTTTGCACTTGAAGTATCAATAACTCCTTAACTAAA